>NW_028281344.1:110000-415156 GCF_059751285.1 Brachycentrus maculatus
TTAATGGTAAGACATGTTACAATGATTAAAGAAAACACTTGTTTTTAACCACTTGAGTTTTATTAAAGACTACATGTTTCAGAAGTTAAACTTCCATCATTCAGGTCTGTATAATAACAGATATAATATGTCTGTTATTATAAAAACCTGAATGATGGAAGTTTAACTTCTGAAACATGTAGTCTATAATAAAACTCAAGTGGTAAAAAACAAGGGTTTCCTTTAATCATTGTAAAATATGTACTTTTACTTATTTACTAATCACATAATAATGCTGTATTTTTATTTGTGTGTTTTAACACAAGAAGTTTTACTTCTGAAACATGTAGTCTATAATAAAACTCAAGTGGTAAAAAAAAGTGTTTTCTTTAATCATTGTAAAATATATACTTTTACTTATTTACTAATCACATAATAAAACTGTATTTTTATTTGTGTGTTAGAACACACAAATAAAAATACAATATCTTTAAAAAGAAAGATAAAAAAAAAGACAAATGAAAAGTTTGAAGGAGGAAAAACAGAATTTGATGAACTATTCAAAAATATAACGGAAGAATATGTAACAATAACAATTAATAGTATCTGAAGTAGGTACCTACATGCGTGTACGAATGTGTCATGTTCTCGTGTTGTACTTTTCAATCTATTTGGTTCATGAAGTGTCATTTGGAAGAAAAATATTTTAATGACAGTTATAATTCTGATTCATTACTTTCTCACGATTATATAGCTAATTTATGTTTCGTCATTCTTCATAGTTCATATGGAAGAGGAAAACAGGGCAATTTGGATACTTCTTCATCTTCTTTACTGTGTCCTGTTACTCTCCGGTCTGCTCCTGGGAGGTGGAAAACCTGTCTCTCCATCGTTTAGGTGGTCTTCCTGGGGGTCTGCTACCTCTTACGCTGCTGTCTGCTGCTATTGTCACCATTCGATCCGAACTTGCTCTTCCCACATGATTTCTCCAGAAACGTTTTCTTTCTCTTCCCCATCGCACAACATCTTCGACATCGCAGATTTTTCTTATTTCAGAGTTTCTTACTCTGTCGCAAAGTGTTAGGCCTGCAATGGGTCGTAGAGTCTTCGTTTCGGTGATTCTAAGAGGGTTTTTCGTTCTCGTGGTGTCAGCTCTTGTTTCTATGGCGTATGTCATTATCGGTATTATGCAGGTCTTATAAATTCTCACCTTACTCTCTTTCAGCATTTGGATACACTGTGAGATTGTTTTTAATTTTTTTATTCTGGTATGTGTCCAGCAATTAGTTTGCTAATGATCTTGAATGATTTATGGTAGGTATATATTAAGTGGATAAACAATTTCTGGACACACTCAAAATATTGTACACATGTGTAATTAAAACGTATTGGACGTACGTCTTTTATATCTTTTGTTTTGTTTTTAGGGATCAACTTTATAAATTTATTATGAACTAAACACATTCACTATCATTTTTAAGACATTAAAATAATATGCTAAATATCCTTTAACATAAAAGGCAAGGATAATTTTCTAAAGCAACTTTTAATCTTATCGTATTTCTGATAATTTCTATTGTATTCTTGTCAGTGCCCTTTACTATAACCTAAAATATTATGTATAACCACACACAGCCATGCCTTTGTGGGATCTGTTTTTGTATGAAAATTACACACATATTTTTTGTACTTGTATTTATATTATATTATTAAATGCAAAAGAATTTAAAATAAATAAAATAAAATAAAATGTATTTTTGTTATTCTTCATCATTGCATCGTGTCCGTATAGCCCGTTTTCCCCTTAACAATACGTCCATTAAATGGAGTCCAATAATTTTATCGCACATTAAAATGACATTTCGTAAAAATCTCGAACAGTTTTCCCAGGCCACAATGCGAACTCCTGGCCGCCCATACACGGCCGTACATTAGTGCGCCGAGCACGGCTACAATTTGCGGCGACCTGCCGTTATTACGAGTTTCTTAGGATTTTCTGGAAAACTTTATTACGCATTCAGACACAATAATGGATTGTTACAATCTATTGTGCTCCGATACGAGCGGCTCTCGTCGGATGCGATTTGTAATTTGAATGTACAAGGCAAAAAGTCGTGTATCATTTGATTGTTTTAGTGCTTCCGTATTGCGATACAATGGTATTTATTGGATGTAATGCTGTTATATAAATATAATCGGTGCGGTTGTGTTGTAAAATTATTAATTCAATCCGTCAAAAACGCAATTTGCAGAAAAAAAATTGTGAAATTCTTCGCTCGAAGCCCTTTTATGCTTGTAATTTTTCATGATTCATATCTATATTATCTGATTTTGTAAACTAGAATAGTAATTGTAAAAAATTACACTTTTTTATATATCTTGCTTTAAGTTCACGCTTTTTAAGATTTTGTAGTTGAATTTAACAGATCAGTAACATTTATATAAGTTATACAACATTTTTAGTGAGTCCAAATATTTGTTCACAAATCTTTTTCTGGATTATCTAGACTCTCTGCGATTAGGAGTTATTTTTTATGTTAACTCTGTTCACATTCTGAATTCAATATTCATAATTAGAAGTAATTGTTAAAAAATACATTCTGATTAGAGATAATCCATATTTACAGAATAAAATAACAACTACCTAAGTATTTTTTCCACATAATCTTATTTGACCGGCAACTGAGTTTTGTCGTAACCGACATCACCAGACTGATCTGATGATGTCGATCACGATGATGATGTCGGTTACGATAAAAACCCGGTTGCTAGTGAATTAAATTCATATGGAAAAAATGACATAGTTGTTACTTTAGTCAGTCCAAAACTAAATCCATATTTGTGAAAACGTATTTGAGCCCACCGAAAATGTTGTAAATAAGTTACCTAGTCAAATTATAAGCTAAAAATATTTTTTTTAATCATAGGATATTTTTTAGCGTTTCTCGAGTATGTGATTCGGACCTCACATACACATGAAAGAGTTTCTGCTTAAAAAAAGACTTCTCTTATCTTACGATAGATGTCTCTTGTGAAATTTTAGTGAATTCAAACACTATGTCTCGAATTTAATCAATATAATTAGAAGTTCCAAGAATTTGAGAAGTGTGGTTGTCAATCATGGGTAGAATTAGTGAATGTTACACATGTGTAAAGTAATCACTTAAACCAGCATGTGACGGTTGTAACCCCCGTAAATGCCCAGAATTACATATTCTTCTTCATTACAGAATTCCATATTTTCTTCTTATACACATATACGAGTATTATAAAACAAGTGCTTGTACTGTTGCAAGAGGGGAAAGGGGGAAGATCAAAGCACAATATATAGACAAATTGTGCAAAACTATGGACACATCACGATATCAATATCATTCATTAACAACGTGTAATATCTTAATCTGTAATATTTGTACGTAAATTACAATTTTATGAAAAAAATAGTATCCATCTTTTATAGGTAACTCAATACTCTCAATTAAGATAAGATAATTAAGATAACTTAAGCTTTCGCTGATGAGCTTTTATAAAGAATGAAATGTATACCGATAAAAATAGTGAGTACCATCCCAAAATCAAGTAACCGAAAAAGGAACAATTCACAATTAAGTAGGTACGGTACGTCTCTAATTTAATAGATTTTCAAGACTGAAATCGCCCATTGTGAAGTGCGTATTTTTCGCAGAAAACGTATTGAAGGCATGTGTATTTTGCATACGGCATATTCACATGGATACAGTATGTGTTGGATGTGTTTATTTGTTCTTTGCTTCGGGGTGTCTCATTAGTACAGTCTCGGCCGAAAGTACCGCTCAACCCCTACAAGTGGGTAGCAATAGAGGAATAGAGACAAAATACATATTTCTACACCACAGGGTGATCCGGAGCTCGCTTTACGTCTCATAAGTAAAAATTAGGAATTCGAAAAAAATGGTTTATTAAAAAAAACATTGGTTTACCCAATTATTGTGAACAACAATTTGGAGAAGCTCAAAATATTTGTAATAAAGAAACGGGTTTGGATAAGTATAATGAAATTGGTCGGATTGTGGTTGTGTGGTTAGTGTCGCTGATTTTGAGTCCAATTTGTCCTTGCCCACTCTACCGCAATTTTGAAGTATTTTTCATTATTAGTCGCTTAGGCTTACTAAAATTGTATTAAATTGAAATATTCGTATTTATGATTAAAAAAAACAAAAATATTTTTCTTCATACGTATTTTTTTAAACTACAACTTTATTTTACACTATGTGAAATATATCCTTCTTTAATTTACAATCATAATTGAGGGTTTTTTTTATTTTACTAATGTCAACCATAGATTTCGCCTACGAAGTATGTACCTACATATTCTACACACACAACCTTTTTTTAAACTCTTTAAAACCTTTTGTAAGGAAACATATAAGGAAGGGTAAATTGGGAATACATAATTAACCAAATTCCAGGTCACCCTGTCTAAGAATATGACAGGCCAGGTACAAAAGAGACAATTGCATTCTATCAAAAATTCCCTCTTCCCTCGACACTGTCGAGTGCATGGTGCATGCGGGTAGTAGGCGGTGATGTGGGGCGGGGGGGGTGAAGGAGGTGGGAGGAAGAGTGCACCACACCACCAAGGAAAAATGGAGTATCTGCAATAATTAGAAATCAAACTAAAAAATAACAATCCATCAAATTGTTGGGTAATATATCCAAAATTAAAGTAGGTTTACTTTTTGACATCTCATCAAAGATGAAGAAGAATATGGAAGTCTGGGCATTTACGGGCTGACGACTGTCATAGGCTGGTTTAAGTGATCACTTTACACAGTGTAACATTCACCAATTCTACCCATTATTGACAACCACACTACTCATATTCTTGGAAGTTCTATACATATGGACCAATTAAGAAACCTTGTTCTTGAATCACTAGAACTTCAATAGAGACATCTATTGGTAATATGTAAAGAAGCTTTTTACTAAGCAGAAACTCTTATATTAATAAAAAAAATATAAACCAAGGAAAATTATTACAGAAATACGTAATACTTTTTCAATTGGGAAATATTCTTTGTTGTTTATTGTATATTGTTCATTTATCAAAATATAAAAACTATTTATTGTTTTCATATTTTGCCATGTATTAGTATTAATTTTTTGTTATTTAAAAAAAATATTTTTTGTTACTTTATTATTTGTGTTCCAGTCTTGTTAACCTCAATCCCATGTCTCAAAAAGAGAAATAGAAATTACTCATCGGGAATATTATATGTATATATGACTTATGTATGTTATATGTTTTGAAAAAATATTCATTCAAACCCTTATCCGCACCCTATGGTGCATAGGGCACTGCATCATATAAACGCAGTGTTATCTTGATCATTAACACATGAAGGCAAGGTGATCAGCCCTCCGCTTCAGGTATCAGTCCAGGGTTATATTGAATAAATATTACAGTGAAAAAATCACTAATATTTACTTGACCCCCCCCCCCCTGTCGAACACGGGACCTCCAGTATGGTAGCCGAGCGTGCTGACCATTACACTACGGAGGCAGACATCATAAAATTAAAATAAAAAAATAATAAAGAAATAATAACTCTCTGCCAAAGTGTAAAAAAATTATTAATATTTTTTCAAACTTTTTGCAATTTTCGTACTATATTTTTTCTGCTTTCTTGGTAATATTTAGATTAGACAATTTCCCTTAGCTTCAGTGTATTGTATTTTCTATATAAAGGGTGGTGGTACGGACCTACCTCTGCCGGGGGTGGAAGAAGTCACCCCATACACTTTATACTGCACTTTACAAATCTTCAAACAATGCACTTTCCACGAGTGACGTAGAGATCCAAAGCTATACGTATATGCGATATGTGTGGAGAATATTGTTCCTACTGCACGTATGAGATTTTTTTGTAATCTTATTGTGTTGTATCGAATTTACTGGAAAAAAGTACAACTTTCTGCAAATAATTTTATGCTCATTTCAGTAATCACAGGAACTTATACTATTTTAAATATAGTATTATTAATTAAATACCAGTATTTCTTCAATGTATTGTGAAACGTGCTTCGATTCATTCCGCATCATTTTCAAACAGATACGGCATTTGAAAATAATGCAGATGGCATCGAAACATGTCGCTCACTATTTTCAACAAAGTCATATCGCTCACTCCTTTCAAGAACGTCATAAATCAAAAAACTAGATTTTTCAGGAGAACGTCTTTAAAATTTCAAAATATAACACACTGTATTAAAAATAAATATCAAGCCACTTATTGAACGTTTTACTGTGCAACAGATCTTTTAAGTAAAACCTGAAGGTTTTTTCTCCATATGAAAAATATTTAGTATTTAAAAAAAAATAATTGAACAATATCTTTTCTTCAAAATGCAAAAACAACACTTTCTGCCCTGTAGCGGGTATATATTGAGTTAGAAATATGGCGCTTTTGCTGGGATATAGTACATTTTCCGGGCATTCCGAAAACATGTACAACTGAAAATTTACGATTTTTGATTTATGACGTTCTTGAAAGGTGTGAGCGATATATCAAAAATCGTCAATTTTCAGTTGTGCATGTTTCCGGAATGATTTATGACGTTCTTGAAATATCGTTTACATATTTTTATGTTTTGGTGTGTACCTACATAGTTTCTTTTGCCTTGGTGAAATATCTATCAGTGTTATGGTATATGCTCTGTAGGTGAGGAATAATAAGTATGGGACTTTAGACAGTGTCCTTGTTACGACGAGAGGAAAGCTAACATCTTCTTTGTCCTTAGCAAATGAGTGAGGCACTCGTGCCACGTGTGAGGAGAGTCTGCAAGTCCCGACTGATGAGGCACTCTACCGAGTGTCGAGTGAGAACGGAGATATTTCTAAGATCGAACTGTCGCATCTTAGCCTGAAATTTGTTTAAATCTCTGAAACAAATATCGCTTAGAATTTTTCATTATTACTTATTTATTTTTTTACTTATTGTCCGCCTCCGTAGTGTAATGGTCAGCACGCTCGGCTACCGTTCTGGAGGACCCGGGTTCGATTCCCAGGGGGGGTAATAATAGATATGAGTGATTTTTTCACTGTAATATTTATTCAATATTACCCTGGGCTGGTACTTGAAGCGGAGGGCTGATCACCTTTCCTTCATGTGTAAACGATCAAGATAACACTGCGTTTATATGACGCAGTGCCCTATGCACCATTGGGGTGCGGATAAGGGTTTTATTAATTATTAATATATTATTATTTTACAAAAATGTTAATAATATTAGTATATAACTACTCAGCGAGATTTTTATGTCTACTGGTTTCGAGACGTACCGGTCTCTCCGTCAGGACAATCACTGTTACAGCATGCAAACAATACCACCCTTCACCACCATAGCACCATTTACACACTTAAAACTACACAAAATATTTAACACATGCGATTTTTGGTCGACCCGAAGACCAACATGCACTAAAGTTTTCACGACAGACATGCGTTACGAGCCGAGGTTAAACATGCACTAAGTTTAATTTTTTATCGTTTTACTATAATTAATAACAGGTCAAGAGTCTGAATAATCGGCGGGTATGTATGAGGCGATAAATTAATGTGGATTTTTTTTTCAACATTTAGAGTGTGTCCAAATACTTGTTCACAAAATCTGGATTATCTCCAATTAAGCTAAAATAAAAAAAAATTAAAATAGCCTAAGACAGGCCGTACTCTCTGTAAATACCCATACTTCCATATTCTTCTTCATCGATGTTGAGATGTGAATAAAAAAATTCTACTTTTAAAATGTTATTTTGTTATAATTAGAATGTAACTTTGTTTTAAAATCACTATAAATATTTTATTATAACTTAATGATAATGTCTACCGGTTTCGAAGCTAACCGCTTCTTTATCAAGACTGATTAGCTAGAAAGCGGTTAGCTTCGAAACCGGTAGACATTATAATTAAGTTATAATAAAATATTTATAGTGATTTTAAAACAAAGTTATATTTTAATTATAAAATGGAAAATTACAAAGTTAGTGCTTCAAATATACATGTCAATTAAATGTAATTTATTAGTCTTTTTTTACTGAATACTTGTTTCTTGTTACATCAATTGCCTTAAAAGTCAGTTATGTATGATTTCTTTAATGACATAATACATTTTTGGAAGTGACACGTTACGCATGACGCGCGTCACAAATGGCGCTTTCCCGCGGTGACGCATTGACGCTTTAACGCAATCACGACACGAGTGATTTTATTATCATTGTTGGTCTATTGTTACGGCGGGTCGCGGTTCGATTCCCGCCGTCTTCACTTCGTTCCTGGCCGGCCGCGTCATGCACGGGTCGCGCCGCGGCGGGGGAAAGAGGAAGAGGAAGAGAGAGGAAATCATTATGGGCTGATTGTGATTTAATGATCGATTGTGAGAAATCTTTAATGATTTTCGTAGGTTATTTATTGTACTTAAATATGGTATAGTACTCCTAGTACTATACCATATTTAAGTTATTTATTGTACTTAAATATGGTCAGCACGCTGGGCTGCTGTTCTGGAGGTGCCGGGTTCGATTCCTAGGGGGGGTTCAAATAAATAAAAGTGATTTTTTCACTCTAATATAAATTCAATATTACCCTGGACTGGTGCCTGTAGCGGAGGGCTAATCACCTTTCCTTCATTTGAAAACGTTTAAGGTAACACTGCGTTTATGTGATGCAGTGCCCTATACACCATCGGCGTAGTGGCGTAGTTGGATAGACGCTCGACTGCGAAACTGGCGTCGCGGGTTCGATCCCGGCCGATTGCAAAAAAAATTAGTAAATATTTATTTTCAATTCGTCTGGGTATCTGTGATGTATTTTTCACATTAACCTATCCTTATTAAACTATCCTACCTGCAGACAAGTTTCTAAAAGTAGAGACTATGCGTGTTATTTATTCAATAACCAAAAAAAAACTTTTTTTCTTGAATTAATTTTTTTTACCTAATTTTAACTCATTTAATATTTTTGAAAATTTGTAAATGAATGTTACAATTACCTGATTTTTTTGTTGCTATTCATTATTGTAAATGTATTTATGTTAATGTTCTGTTAAATTTCTAAATAAATAAAATAAAAATATTTCTTTGAAGACCTTGATTGTAAAATTGTTCAAATTTCCAATTATTTCCGGTTATTCTCCAACAGACAAACAATGTAAAAGGTAACAGTTTACTGGTTGCACAATCAATTACTATCCAATGTGGTCACAGCGTTTGGCCACAAATTATTCTACTCCTTTGTGAGTCCCATGGAGAAATGCCATGCAGAATTACGGCACCATTCAATGGTGATTCGATAATAATACATGGCTCAGTCGCGGTGATCAGTGATTGGCGTTCACCGATCACTGTGTTGTTGAATGGCCGAGGTTTAATGTTACATTTTTAAAAACATATGTACATAAAATTTAATAGATTTATATTATCCACTGACACTTCGTGATGGAATTGCATTTTTAATATAATATTAGATTAAAACCAATATTTTTAGCTTTTCCACTTTATTTTTATTTGACCAGCGACCGGGTTTCGTCGTTACCGACATCATCTAATGACTGGTGATGATGACCAGCCTGATGATGTCAGTAACGGTGAAACCCGTTCGCTGGTCAAATAAAAATAAAGTGGAAAAGCTAAAAATATTGGTTTTAATCTAATAATATACATAAAATTTAATATAATTTCTATAAATTTCTACTTAATATGATACAATCTTATAATTTTAGTTGCGCTGAGTCTATCCAAAAAAAACTGAGCCCTTGTGCTTGGAGAAGGACTTTTTTCTTCTTTTTTTATGACATTTTAGGTATTAAAAAAATATATATTACTGGGAAACATATATTTTTATGTGGTATATATATATATATATATATATATATATATATATATATATATATATATATATATATATATATATATATATATATATATATATATATATATATATATTTATATATATATATACAAATATATATATTTAAATATATATATATATATATATATATATATATATATATATATATATATATATATATATATATATATATATATATATATATATATATATATATATATATATACGTGTATATTCATCTTCAAACCCTCATCAAAGGACACTGCATCATACAAACGCAGTGTTATATTTTGAATATATCTAAATACTTGTTCACAAATCTGTAGATAAATCGAAAGTATCTTTGCTTATCGAAAGCTTACCCTATTCTAATATAGATGGCTGTTGTGAACTCACATGTACTTTATCATGAGAATGATCAATATATGTGTCTTTTTAGGTGTTCCAAAAATTAGAGCAGTGTTGTTGACAATCATGGGTAGATTTGGTGAACGTTGCACACGTGTAGTGATTTCTTAACCGAACCTATGACGGTCGTAAGCCTAAACCATATCAACACACATTTCTTAATTTTATCGATAATGGTCATCTCAGATACTTTTCATATTTTACCATTATAACATCTTTGGTGCATACATCGTTTTTCCTCACATTCGTCTTATTTTCTTGTTATTACATTACAAAAAATAATCAAGGGTTAGTTTTTTCGTAATCCAATTAAAACCGCGCGTTCTTACAACCCTTTCATTTTGCAGTGCCATTGTTTTTCCTATCGATAATGTTGGCTGTATATCAGTAGCCCGTAGCGTCACCCCAAGCGGGCATTAGGGGGAATATTTACAATAAATAATTAACTTTCGTTATTTAGTTCCTCCATTATCTTACTGCAAGATGCTACCGCTGGGAGCTTTGGGAAAATTAAAATTTATTGGATAAAGGGAGATTTATTAAAATTTCAATATCTAGAATATCTTTAATAATGTATAATATACAGTGGCTCATGTTTATCTTGCTTTGGTATCTCTATAGGTGTTAAACAGGGATGTGCAATGTCACCGTGACAGTTAAATCTATACATGAATAAAAATCACTCTCAACGTAGGTTCTCTCTACTCCCAAAGACCTCAATTGATATAAGTAGCGTGAATGTATTAAATAAAATTAAGACCCTACTAAGAATAAACTTATTTTGATTTTTTTTATAAACTCCTTACCTTTCAATAACTCAAATCAAACAAAAAAGAAAACTTTGTTTCAATGCTAAAATAATGTTATATGTTAATGAAAACATTAGATTACGTCAAATATTAATTAGGTTTTAAGAAAATTAATTTCCCATTTTTTTTAATTACCTAACGTCCAAGTGACTCTGTAATCTAGCTACGGCTTATGCAACACCGCTTATCATGACCCTACTCAGACATCAGCTTTTTAAGTTTCATAGCCTAGGCCTACTCGTCAGTGGATTTACTCTTTAAAGTTACTATAATTTCATGTAATTCATGAGTGAAAATTCTAGGCAAAAACACTCGCAAATTTTCAATTTAACGTTTATTGGGCCTTAAGTAGAAAAAAATATATAGTTCATCTTTTTTTCAACCTTAATTTTTCATCCGGTTTTTTCAATCTAAAATTTTACGTTAAAATCGTTACGTTATTACTTATACGTAAGTACGCCAGATCCCCGTATACCGACCAGACATGTAATATATAATAATTAACCCACAATATAAACACGTCGACTTTATCATTGAAAGCAGAGACAATATTGTCCCGCCATCCATCTTTAGCGTGGACGGGCGTAAGCGAGAACCATTATAGTAGAAGCCGGGTCAAACTGACAATTTCTATTCACCAAGACGTAGTAAATAATCTTACCCCAACCACCCCTAGCCATAACCCATTAAGGTTCTAATTGAAAATTGCATTAAGGCAGTAAATTTTAACCCCGACGCCGGGACCATATCCCCCTCACGACAAAACTCTTTTGTCCGCACTGATAATATACTCAAATACGCTTATAAACCATCAGTTAAGGTATTTCTACATTGGCGTAACAAAGACCGTAAGCGATAACGCGGATACTTTGAAAATATGCTTGAAAATAAAAATTAAAATACCATTAAAATATATATGTGTATATATCGTATGGTACTTTTAGAAAATTTGGTGCTGGATTTACAAACTTGTATTCAATTTTTTATTTAATTATTTTTAACTTATTTATTTTTTTACAAAAATGTTAATAATATTAGTATATAACCACTCACCAAATATACTAATATTATAATATGTATATATAAATATACTTTTAATATTAACATTTTTATAAAAAAAAATAAGTAAAAATGACTGACCACAAATTAAATGCTTTAAATAATTATAATATTGAGAATTTTTTTTATTGATTTGGCGTTTAATTTGTAGAACTCCATTTTATTTTTGTATTAATTTTAAATTAAACACAGATTTTTTGAGTCGACTATGTTGTATTTTATTAACAAAAATTCATAAAAAATTAATATTGCGATAATTGTTTCGCCTTGTTAGGGCATTATCAAACGAGACATTCGTTTAATAATGCCCTCACAATAATATTTTTTATTTGTTTTTGTTAATAAAATACACCTTAGTAGACTGTGTTTCATTTAAAATTAATACATAAACTTTTAATAATTTTAAATGGCAGTGACAGGGATATTTTTTAATTTATTTGTTTCATAGATACATGTATATTTTTTTACTATATGTATTACGGCTCTTTAGGTATGGCCTGTGTTGAGCCGAAATACTTGAATGCAAATACAATTTTTTGTTTATTATTGTTTGTTTATTTTTAATTATTACATTTTATACATTACATACAAAAGATACAATTTCAATTTACAGTATAAAGGTTTTACAATTATATAATTACACCTTGACTTTAATTATTTCACTTTCAACCTGGTCCCTTCCAACGAGGAGCAAAATGCTTCTTTTAAAATAAAAGCTTTCAAATGTAAATTCACAGTAAAATCAAGATACAATTTTGTTTCACATTTCAATAAATTACACAACTTAGTTTTAAAAAATTGCTTTGCAACAGAAGGTATGTCAGGAATCCTAGATGCTTCTGTATCAGATCTGAGAATGCGGTGGAATAGCTTTCAATATCGTATGATAATAAGTTGTCGAATCACGTCCAACCTCCTCCCTTAGTTTTTCTCTGCCTCCTTTTCTAAACTCCCTTTTTCCTTTGCCTTCCTTATTATCATCGATTTGTAATTTATGTTTTTTTTAATGTTCCAGTACTATCTACCCTCTGATTGCAAACAGCTTTATATGGTATCAAACGTTTTTAGCAATATCACAAGTCTGTTTTTGGTTGGTTGGAAGATATTACTTTCTAGCATAGGTCACCGATGTACTTTTTTCTTTCCTGCACATGAAGTTTAAATAAATTAGTTAATAAGCATCCTCGAAAAAGGGAGGATAAATATAACTAGAAGTCCCAAAAAATTGAGTAGTGTGGATGTCATTCATACGTCGATTTGGTGAATGTTACACGTATTAAAAGTGATCACCTAACCAAGCCTATGACGGTCGTAAACCCTGTAAATTAGATGTCTCAAGTGAAATTCTAGTCAAGCACTATGTTTCGAATTTGAATAATATATATAGAAGTTCCAAGTATTTGAGTAGTGTGGTTGTCAATTATAAGTAGAATTGGTCGATATTACTAGTGTCTAAAGTGATCATTAAAACCAGTGTATGACGGTCGTGAGCCCCGTAAATGCCCAGACTTCCATATCATTTTTCATCTATGTTGAGATGTCAAAAATGACAAAAAGGTGTATTGAGATAGTTTGGGCATGTGAATTGAATGAATGTAGGGAAATAAAAAAACTCACAAATATCTTTTATTCCTTTTCATAAATTGATTCGGCAGTGACTTTGTGGTAATATCTATCCACTTTTAATTTCTGTTTTGTCATAATAGTTTTTTTTTAAAGAAATAGTGGTATCTTCAATTTAATTTTAATTTCATTTAACCAGAATGAGCCAGAGAAATACGTGGCATATATCTTCTTCTTCAAACCCTTATTAGACCTATTTCACCCCAATGGTCCATAGGGCACTGTATCAAATAAACGCAGTGTCATCTTGATCGTTAATACATGAGGGAAATGTGAAAAGCCCTCCGCATCAAGTACCAGTCCAGGGTAATACTGAATAAATATAAGAATTAAAAAATCACTTATATTTATTATATCCTCCTGAGGAATCGTACCCGGGACCTCCAGAACGGTAGCCGAGCGTGCTAACCGTTCCACTACGGAGGTGGCCATGTATATTATGGTTGGTATATTATAAAAATACAAATTTATTATAGATTGTTTAATAATTTATGGATAATTTAAATATATTAATTAAAAATTTGATGATTGGGTAACGCCCATGGGACAACCCCTTCACATAAATCGTTCACATAGACAGCTAAATGCCGTTTTCGAATATCGTCACTTTAAACGTAAATTTGGAAATTTATAGCTTAGAAGGGGATGATTTTGAAGTATACTATGTATATACATAAAATACATACAGTACATTGTGTGACTTCATCAAGAATCACATAACAATTACACATTTAAAGAATAAAAAAATAATAATAAATTAACATCTCGATATGAGTGAAAAGTGTCCGCCTCCGTAGTGTGATGGTCAGCACGCTCGGCTACCGTTCTGGAGGTCCCGGGTTCGACTCCCAAGGGGGGTAAAATAAATGTAAGTGATTTTTTCACTGTAATATTTATTCAATATTACCATGGACTGGTACCTGAAGCGGAGGGCCGATCACCTTTCCTCCATGTGTAAACGATCGAGATAACACTGCGTTTATATCACACAGTGCCCTATGCACCATTGGGGTGCGGATAAGGGTTTTATTATTATTTATTATTATATGAGTGAAAAAGTACCTGGAATTTTAATTCAAGTTTCACTTGATAAATACCACTTTCTTCTTTATATCTATTGTGACATGTGTTTCAATTCATTCTGTGGACCACCGGAGAGGTCACATGTCTGTTCACGCCCGATTTTTTTAAAGAATGTAGGAATACATATTGGATTTCTTTTTGTTTTTTAGAATATACATTTAAAAAAAATATAAATATATATATTTATATATATATATATATATATATATATATATATATATATATATATATATATATATATATATATATATATATATATATATATATATATATATATAATATATATATATATATATATTGAACTCCTTACCTTTCAATAACTTCTTCTTTTCAAACCCACACAATAATTTCAAAGAAAAACTTGTTTATCACTTTAAAAACGTTGTTTTAAGAAAAAGTTTACAATCCCTGTTTAGTTTCTATGTTTACAATCCCTGTTTGTTGTATGATGTATGTTAATACTTACATGGAATAGGTATGTTATACCTGTAAAATCCCAAATAAATAAATAAATTAAATAAATAAATAAATTTTTGATCCCCGAATGGATACTATTTTGTATATGTCAGGCAGCTGGTTAATTTCGTTTCATATTATGTCAATTTTAAGTTAAAATTTAAATATCGGTAATTCATACCTCATCATTGCGAGCGATCGTTTATTTCTTAGTAAAACGTAATTAATACACTTTGAAGGATACTAAAATTCCGTTTCTTGAAACTTCACGTGGACTGTCAGAGCCAGGACTCGCTGTACGATTTATTACAATAAAACATGATGTATTAATAGTGCCGTACAAAGGGGAACTGCGGAGACAGGTGATGTCTCAAATTACAGATAGAAAGGTCAATAACGTGTGCGTGTGGAGGAATGAAGAGGTACTATAGTTTTTGTAAGACCTCACCCGTTGTACATTTCGGAGAATGCATCAAAACATGCATAGACGATAATACTAACCATATTATTTATTTTTATTTTTAAACCCTTATCCGCACCCCAATGATGCATAGGGCACTGCATCATATAAACGCAGTGTTATCTTGATCGTTAACACATGAAGGAAAGGTGATCGGCCTTGTGATATTAAATAAATAATACAGTGAAAAAATCACTTATATTTATTTGACTCCCCTGGGAATCGAACCCGGGACCTCCAGAACGGTAACCAAGCGTGCTGACCATTTCACTACGGAGGCGGACAATTATATAATTTTATTTATATAATTAGTCAAAATAATAAAATATGGCATTTTAATAATATATAAACGCAGTGTTATCTTGATCGTTAACACATGAAGGAAAGGTGATCAGCCCTCCGCTTCAGGTATCAGTCTAGGGTAATATGAAAAAAATATCGGTAGTAATTTAATAAATGTCCAGGTGTAATTATTTTATTGTAAAACCATTATACTGTGAATTGTTATTGTATCTTTTGTATGTAATGTATATAATCTAATAATAAAAAATAATAATAATAAAAATGAAAAATTGTAATAACATGTAAGTATTTCGGCTCAACACAGGCCATGCTTAAAAAGTTGTAATACATATCGCTCACTCCTTTCAACAACGTCAAGTATAAAAAAAACTTGATTTTTCAGGAGATCGTTTTTAAAGTTTAAAAATATAATGAAATGTATTAAAAATAAATATCTAGCCACTTATTGAACTTTTTACTTTGCAACAAATCTTTTAAGGTAAAACCTGAATGTTTTGTCTCCATTCGAAAAATATTTATTATATTTTAAAAAAATAATTAAACAATACCTTTTCTTCAAAATGCAAAAACAACACTTAGCGGGTAAATATTAAGTGAAAAATATGCCGCTTTTGTTGGGATATAGTGCATTTTGTGGGCATTCCGAAAACATGCAGAATTGAAAATTTACTATTTTTAACTTATGACGTTGTTGAAAGAAGTGAGCGATATATTTTTAAAAAAATGTATGGTTCTTTGAAATAAATCAAATTAAATTAAAATATCAATCAAATATATTTTCAAATTAACCAAAATAATCCCTTTGTCGTTTGACATTAGGGTCGAAATAGAATGCACCATGCAGCAGGTGTTTCTACTGATAAACTCCTAATTAAAGTGCCGGTTATATAATAGTAACGACTTGCGGTTAAGTTAACTTGAATATTCAACCCATCGAAGTTTCGAAGTCGAGTCACGAACGATAGTCAAAGTATACTTAGTTATTTTAAGTATATTAAATTGCGATCAGGGATTATTCTATGATGCAGTGTATTCGTGCATTTCCAAATAGGGTGAAAGAATTGAAGGTCTCATTCACTTTCAATGTGATGATTGCAAAGAATAACAAATACTTGCATTTTTCTTCTATAATATTTTATTTACAACATTTTGAGTGTGTCCAAATACTTGTTCACAAAATCCGGATTATCTCCAATTACAGGAGTTATCTTCATATTATTTTTTGTCTGGGCATTTACGGGGCTGACGACCGTCATAGGCTGGTTTAAGTGATCACTTTACACACGTGCAACATTCACCAATTCTACCCATTATTGACAACCACACTACTTCAATTCTCGGAAGCTCTATATATATGAACCAATTTAGAAACCTTTTTCTTGAATAACTAGAACTTCACTAGAGACATCTATTGGTGAGATGTAAAGAAGCTTTTTACTAACTCTTATATAAGTATGTGAGGTCCGAATCCTGGATTATAATCACACACATGAGAAACGCCAGAAAATAACATTTTTATTTTTATTATTAAGCTTATAATTTGACCAGATAATTTATTTACAACATTTTGCGTGTGTCCTAATACTTGTTCACAAAATCTGTGTTATCTCCAATTACAGGAGTTATTTTCGATTATTTAAATAATATTTTATCATTTATCCACACCCCATGATGCATAGGGTGCTTTAAAAGCGTTGTACCAAGTTATCTGGTTTAAAAATTTAAATTGATTATATCGACGGCCCCTACGTAAAGTACTCTACCTGCAAATCTGTTACTTTACAGGAGAGAGCTTACAAGATTTTTTAAGGTGTTTTTTTTTTATTAATTAACGGTTTTATCTGAAATTGTAAACTAGTTTTATACATTCGAATACACAATAAAATAATGTATTAACTTATTAAAACTTTGAGCTTTTCAAAATTAAGTAGTTAGCCTCTTAGGAGTTCTGTTCATTTAGAAAATTCGATGTAGATAGCGTCTTATAAGCCTGAGAACTAGGCGTAATTTTTTTTCGTTTGTTTATATTTGTCCGCCTCTGTAGTGTAATGGTCAGCACGCTCAGTCACCGTCCTGGAGGTCCCGGGTTCGATTCCCAGGGGGGTCAAATAAATATTAGTGATTTTTTCACTGTAATATTTATTCAATATTACCCTGGACTGGTACCTGAAGCGGAGGGCTGATCACCTTTCCTTCTTGTGTAAACGATCAAGATAACACTGTGTTCATATGAAGCAGTGCCCTATGCACCATTGGGATGCGGATAAGCGTTTTATTATTTATTATTATTATATTTGTAGATAACGGACAGTTGATAACATACACCAAATATCTCAAAATTGTCAAAAATGTAGTTAGAGCACTTTACGTAGGGCACGTCGGTATGATGTTGTAAAGTATGCGCATGTGAGGAGAACAGCCAACCCCAAGGGAGACGATTCCCAGGCAGACCGCCAAAGAGATGGATTGATAGCTGGGAATCGACAGCGCAGAAGAAGGTGCATTTTTCTTCTTCTGTGGTCTTAATCCTGTAGATTGGTCTGCAGCAGCAAGTGACACCTCTTTAGCCATTCCAGTCCATTATGCACCATACTCTTCAACTTCTCATACGTTGAACATGTGCCTATACTTACTAAAGTAGGATATTGACCAAAATGTGAATGCAGAATGTATGAAGTGAAGTATCGCAAGTCGAGATGGGAGCGATGCTGCAGGCCAGCCACGGTAATTGGGCGAATTGCCGTCAATTTGGTGATACTTTTGGACATGCTCAAAATGTTGTAAGATGAATATTTTAATATTTGGTTGTCGTAGGTGCTTATACTTGCTAAAGTGCTTCATTCACCCAAATGTGGATCGGGAATGTATGAGGTGAAGTATCGCAAGTCGGGATGGGAGCGATGCTGCAGGCCAGCCACGGTAATTGGGCGAATTGCCGTCAATTTGGTGATACTTTTGGACATGCTCAAAATGTTGTAAGATGAATATTTTAATATTTGGTTGTCGTAAGTGCATATACTTACTAAAGTGCTTCATTCACCCAAATGTGGATCGGGAATGTATGAGGTGAAGTATCGCAAGTCGGGATGGGAGCGATGCTGCAGGCCAGCCACGGTAATTGGGCGAATTGCCGTCAATTCGGTGTCGCCCATCGAAGCGTTACGGGCACTCCAGCCACGGCCATGCGGGCGCGCGGCCGCCCTGGCTGCACTGGGCCGTGAAGCCGCGGTGTCGGCCGGTTTTTTAATTAGCCCCTAAATGAATTCAGGTGAACCGCGGAGCGGTGGCGCGTGGCTATCGCCGGTTCGAATCTCGGCCGGAGGTTGGAATTAAAAATCGAAACCGCGGGGGTCGACCGCGTTCCGATGGCTCCTAATAGTTTTGTAACGATGCTAGGTATTCAGCGCTTTCGGGGGTTCGATCACCCATCCATATCGCCTATAATTCTAAGCAATACACCTTGGTATAACCATATACATGTTACGGACAGATCGCACACCCCGTGCGGCGGCCCTGAAAAAGAATTCCAGGCGCCTGGCGGCGAGCGAAACGGTCGCCCGTCGGAATGCGGCCCGAAGAAGGGCCTCTATGGATTCTACCGATTTCTCATGTATTTACAGAATGTATTAGATATAAGTAAGGATGAGTAAATAAATATGTAGAATAAATAGATATTACGGATATTATATAGCATAAATATGACTTGTAATTGTTGAACTGTTGGAACGGCACCGGTACGGTATAAAAGTGTAGCCCGTCCGGTGCCCATTAGAGAGAGACAGAGATATGGCTGTCTCTCTCCCCCGGCCGCTGATTGGCTGTACTTTCCCACTGTCGGGCGGTACGCGATCACGGCCGGGTATATAGAGGGCGCATTTTGAGAGAATAAACTAGTGCTGGTGTGACTGTTGAAACCTGTGTTTCATTTCTCCGCTCCCGCTCCTTGGACTACTCGCCGCGCCGCCAGCCTGGACCGCTTCGCCTCATTATACCGATTCACGGACCAGTTTCGGAAAGCCCTTATCAGGGCTATTGAGGTTGACTTGTCGGTCCAGTGCCCGCTCTTCCGCTCATACATCCATTCACCTCCGTCCGTATCCAGCTTACTCGGTAACTCGGTACGGCGGGGCCGTCTGGAACGTCACCCCTTACAACGGTGGCATAGTTGGGAGATTCCGAAGAAGGCCAGGCGTGTACATTTTTGAGAGTCATCGCACGTAACCCACGCCGGTTACATTTTGGTCCTTCGAGCCGGATCCTTCAACGCAGTCTCCAGCTACGATGCCTGCATCCCTGAGGTCGGGACGCAACGTCGCCATGGAGCCCGAAGAGCAGCGCCGTGAGGAGGGTCGGGACTCGGTCAGTTCAGTCCGAACTGATGCGAGTAGCGACTTGCGCCGCCAGATGGCGGAGCTAGCCGCTAGCAGCGAGAGGCAGTTCCAGCAACTCCGTGAGCTCCTGTCACAGTGGACAGCAGCTAACGTAAGCTCCCCAGGGGGGGAGGTTATACCGGGTGTCGAACAATCCACCCACCTACGAACGCGGCAGGACGACGCCGCCAATCAGCCCAGAACAGGATTCAGGACATCGGCCGCAGCTCTACCGGTTCCGGTGTTGGATCCGGAACCTACGCGATTCGCTGGGGAATCGCGGGACGAACTGACCGGCCACAGAGGAGAAGCGCCCGGGGGACATGGCCCGGCGCCTACTGGCAACGCGGAGCCGAGGCGTATGGAAACCTCTGGCTTGCGTTGGCGCGCACCGGACGAACGCGATCGCTACCCGGTACGCGAATGGGTCGACAGAGCTCGACCGGACGAACGGCACCGCAGAGATGACGGAAGAGCAATCTACGCGGAGCCCTCACCCCGAGGCGGGGACTACTTTCGATGGTCGGGGCAGCCGCCGGAGTTGCCCAAGTTCAGCGGAGACCCGAGGGAATGGCGCCGCTTCAACGCGGCATATCTCCAATCTACTGAGAGATGGGGGATAGGGGACGCTGACAACATCGGAAGATTGGCGCGCGCACTGGAAGGGCGTGCGCGTCACATGGTAGCAGGCCTGCTACTGTATCCGCGCAACGTGTCGGAAATATTGCGGACGCTGGAGGACGCCTTCGGCAGCCCGACACTCATCATCGCGCAGATACTGGAAGACGCCCGGAGGATGCCGAGTCTCGCCGACCACCCCGCGGATGAAGCAGTCGTGGATTTTGCGGTTTCGATACGCAACGTCATCACCACCGTGGACGGGATGGACGCTTGCTATCTCGACAACCCGCAGCTGCTAGCGGAGATGGTTGCCAAGATGCCGACGCAACTCCGGTGGGATTGGTTCCGCGATCGCCGCCGCGAGACGAGGAGCAGTATCTACGATCTCGCCGCTTGGCTTGACGAGATCACCGCCGGCATCACGCGCCACGGAGGTCTGTTCAGAATGGTGGCGAGGAACAGAGACAAGGAGCGCGCGGGTCAGCGCGACAAGTGCGCCGAGCCCGCCCGCCGCGAGAACGCTCGACGCGTCGAGCCGAGGTATCACGTGTTTGCGACGCGCGACACAACAAGTGATAAGGAATGCGTATTTTGTAAGGCCAACGGGCATAACATACGCCGATGCAAACGGTTCGAGAAGAAAACCGTGGATGACCGCTGGGACTTTGTGCGGTCGTCCAAACTGTGTTACCAGTGTTTGGAATCAGGGCACAAGGTGCCAAATTGTGAAGCGAGAAGTTGTGATGTATGCGGAAAACACCACAATAGGATCCTGCACTCCTTCCGCACGGACAGTGTTGTGGAAGATGAAAGTGAGGACGCTGTGGACAGTGCGCAGGTGCTGTGGACAAATGACTGTGAGGTCCCGGTCACATTCAAAGTGCTGCCGGTTACTTTGAAGGGACCGCGGGGGACCGCAAAAGTGTTCGCCTTGTTGGACGAGGCTGCGTCTGTGACCCTCCTCGAGGAGGGTGTCGCCCGCGCGATAGGTGCTACGGGGATAGCAAGGAATCTGACGATCAAAGGCGCGTGTGGACGAGGCAACACATACAGGTCACAGCGTGTAACGGTGACTTTGGAAAGTGAACAAAACGGGGAATTCGAGATCAGGGCGAGGACCATTAAGGACTTGGATCTTGTTCGTGAAGGTGGCGCGCTCGCGCAGACCGGAGGCGTTATCAAGCCGCAGTTGCTTATCGGCCTCGACAACGCGTCTCTAATGTTCCCGATCGACACCCCAGTGCTTCAAAGGGACGGTCAGCTGACTATAGTGACCGCACTGGGACCGGTCACGTACGGACGCCCCAAAGTGAAGGGGAATGACTCCGCGAGCGGAGTACTACAGGCGCAAATGTGCGCAATCGACTCCTTGGGAGTATCAAAGGAAAGAAGCCGCGCGGCGAATACGCGTGCAAGAACAGCGAAGGCTACCACGCAGCAACCGCCTAATCATGGGAAGGCGGGGTCGCTGCGGGCTCGAGACGATTTGCCGCCTGATGCGGTTCCAATGGGAAATCCGGAGCGACTCTCGGACAAGTCGCGGCCCGGTAGCACACTTCATACGGTTCCGACGGAAAATCCGGAACTAAGGCGACTCACGGAGGGGTCGCGGCCTGAGGGCCCGGAAATTCATACGGTTCCGACGGAAAGTTCGGAACTAAGGCGACTCACAGAGGGGTCGTGGCCTGGCGGCCAGGAAACTTATGCGGTTCCAACAGGTAGTTTGGAACCAATGCGACTCTCGGAAGAGTCGCGGCCTTGTAGCCCGCTTAATGCGGTTCCGATGGGAAATTCGGAACCAAGGCGACATTAAGGGAAAGTCGCGGCCAGACGTCTCCACCTGAATGATTGTGGCTGGATGACTCATGGCCACACATGGATGCTGCCGGGTGATCACAAGCACGTGACGCGGAGCATCACTTCAAGCCCAGGCGATTCTAGCCTGGCATATGTAATGCGGTTCCGACGGGAAGTTCGGAGCTTAGGCGACTTAGGAAACTCAAGACAAGTCGCAGCCAGATGTCTCCGCCCGAATGGTCGCGGCCGGACGACTCTGGCAAGGATGCTGCCGGGTGATCACAAGGATGTGACGCGGAGCATCAACTGAAGCCCAGGCGACGCTTGCCTGGCACCTGCGGTTCCGATGAGAGTTCCGGAACTTAGGCGACTTAGGAAACTAAGATAAGTCGCAGCCAGACGTCTCCACCCGAACGATTGCGGCTGGACGACTCTGGTCGTACATGGATGCTGCCGGGTGATCACAGGATGTGACACGGAGCATCAACTCAAGCCCAGGCGACGCTTGCCTGGCAATTGACGCGGTTCCGATGCGGAATTTAGGCGACTTAGGAAACTTAAGACAAGTCGCAGCCAGATGTCTCCGCCCGAATGGTTGCGGCCGGATGACTCTGGCAAGGATGCTGCCGGGTGATCACAAGGATGTGACGCGGAGCATCAATTCAAGCCCAGGCGACGCTTGCCTGGCACTTGCGGTTCCGGTGAGGATTCCGGAACTTAGGCGACTTAGGAAACTAAGATAAGTCGCAGCCAGACGTCTCCACCCGAACGATTGCGGCTGGCAACTCTGGCCGAACAAGGATGCTGCCGGGTGATCACTATGCACGTGACGCGGAGCATCATTTCAAGCCCAAGCGACGCTTGCTTGGCACCTGCGGTTCCGGTGGGAATACCGGAGCTTAGGCGACTTAGGAAACTCAGGATAAGTCGCAGCCAGACGTCTCCACCCGAACGATTGCGGCTGGACGACTCTGGTCGTACGAAGATGCTGCCGGGTGATCACAAGGATGTGACGCGGAGCATCAATTGAAGCCCAGGCGACGCCAGCCTGGCACATGCGGTTCCGGTGAGAATTCCGGAACTTAGGCGACTTAGGACAAGTCGTAGCCGGACGTCTCCGCCCGAACAAGGTTGCGGCCGGATGACTCTGGTAAGGATGCTGGGGAATCAAGGCGACTTCACGAAGGACGAGTCGCAGCCAAACGTCTCCGCCCGATTATGGATGTGGCCGGATGACTTTGGCCGTACAAGGATGCTGCCGGGTGATCACATGACGCGGAGCATCAACTCAAGCCCAGGCGATGCCAGCCTGGCAAATGTAATATGGAAACCAAGGCGACTTAGATGACAAGTCGCAGCCAGATGTCTCCGCCCGAGTATGGATGCGGCCGGATGACTCTGGAAGGATGACAAGGATGCTGATCACTGGACGTGACGTGAAGCATCACCTCAAGCCCAGACTTCTCCAGTCTGGCGTTGTGACCCGGAAGGCGACTCCATCAGGGCGAGTCGCGGCCTGGTGTCTCTGGTGACGCGAGGATGCTGCCGAGAGACCACGCTGAACGGGCCACAATCATCACCATCGGCGTGATAAGGGAGAAGAACGTGCAATCCGTCCCAGGAAATTTGGTGCAGACTAGCTGCACGGGGGGAGTGTTACGGACAGATCGCACACCCCGTGCGGCGGCCCTGAAAAAGAATTCCAGGCGCCTGGCGGCGAGCGAAACGGTCGCCCGTCGGAATGCGGCCCGAAGAAGGGCCTCTATGGATTCTACCGATTTCTCATGTATTTACAGAATGTATTAGATATAAGTAAGGATGAGTAAATAAATATGTAGAATAAATAGATATTACGGATATTATATAGCATAAATATGACTTGTAATTGTTGAACTGTTGGAACGGCACCGGTACGGTATAAAAGTGTAGCCCGTCCGGTGCCCATTAGAGAGAGACAGAGATATGGCTGTCTCTCTCCCCCGGCCGCTGATTGGCTGTACTTTCCCACTGTCGGGCGGTACGCGATCACGGCCGGGTATATAGAGGGCGCATTTTGAGAGAATAAACTAGTGCTGGTGTGACTGTTGAAACCTGTGTTTCATTTCTCCGCTCCCGCTCCTTGGACTACTCGCCGCGCCGCCAGCCTGGACCGCTTCGCCTCATTATACCGATTCACGGACCAGTTTCGGAAAGCCCTTATCAGGGCTATTGAGGTTGACTTGTCGGTCCAGTGCCCGCTCTTCCGCTCATACATCCATTCACCTCCGTCCGTATCCAGCTTACTCGGTAACTCGGTACGGCGGGGCCGTCTGGAACGTCACCCCTTACAACGGTGGCATAGTTGGGAGATTCCGAAGAAGGCCAGGCGTGTACATTTTTGAGAGTCATCGCACGTAACCCACGCCGGTTACAATACACATACATTTATTAGAGTATATTTATTCTGAAACCCTCATCCGCACCCGATGGTGAATAGGGCACTGTAGTAGTACTGTACTAGTAAGTAGTAGGTACCTGCATACCTTAGTATCCATCTTATCCTTTTTTTATTCAAAAGACACTCACTATCAACGATAATTTTTTTTAAGATTTTTTGATCGAATTTTTTTTAACGATCTTTTTATGATACTATATTCCTCCTCACTAACATAAGGTAAACCATTAAAAAATATAATACCATTTTTTTAACTTAGTATATTATGATTTCGCCTTTAAAACAAAGCACTTAACCGCCAAATGAATTATTTCAGAGAACAGGAAAGTATTCCCGTATATTATTAGTGATCGAACGCTCCAAACATGGACTGCGCGAACACACGCTGCTCACTAGACCAGAACGCTCCCCAAACGATGAATTCGTGGCTGTATTATTTAGCATACATTATCGGTACGATATAATTAGTACACACATTGCATACAAACTCAATTTTTTATATAATACCGCGTACTTTAATGTATCATTACGCCTGTCCATCGAATTGTAACGGCTAATGACCAAAGACGGCGCTAATGAATGTACCTGAACTCTTCGAGAAAAGGCGGTTGGGCGCAGAGACTCTCAAACTGCGTCGCGCGGTCTTGGAACATTGCCAAAAATGACAGAGAAAACATAAACTATAAAAGATGTTAACCCTTACTGGTCCAATGTCGAATCTCATTCGACATCGATTTTTTCCTCTTAGATCCCATGTTGGATGTTATTCGACGTTTTTTTCATCATTAGTATTATTTATTTAATTTCTTTAATGTTTTCCGCAGATACTTTGTGGCACATTTTTTAAACATTATAAAATTAATTAACTTTGTTTTCACCACTTTTTTATTTCACGCACTCCGTAAACATCGGATTTTATGGAGTGTGTGGAATTTTTTTGTGAGAGTATTTTAATGTTTTTAATGTTTTTTAATTAAAATAAACCCTGATGATGACAAAGTTCTTGTTGAAACCGGAAGGTTGAATTGTTTTATTTAAAAAAAGTGGTGAAAACAAAGTTAGTCAATTTTAAAAGTTTATTTATTTAAATTCCAAGCTTACATTTTTGTCACTCGTATCTATTACAACAGTATGTGAAACAGAGGACAAAAGATTTTTTCCTGTTAGAATGTAACTATCTACCTTGATTTTTTTTTTATTTAGGGGCACCGGAAAGCAGTGGCGGTACTTCCCTAGAAGCCCAAAAGCCCGGCTTGCTTAGGCAAGTTGCTTAGTTGTTAGCAACTCCAAATAAAAAACTAAATCTAGACCAAATGATTAAAAATACATAATTATTGTATGACTATTTTTAAATTATCGCGCGCTTACATGATTATTAAACACTATGCATGCCATTATATGGTGATGGTACTTATTGGTTATGGTTAATATCTGAGGATGATATTTTATTATGGTGAACATTTTCTTTATTTCAAGGTGATGGCTATACCTTACAAAAGTTACATGTTAGCATATTTTTACAATGATTACAATACATTGTTTATATTTATAATACTTTCTGGGTGCTTACTATACTGGGAATGAAATGAGGTGAAGAAATTATAGGTACATCATGTATTCACGAATGTGAAAAATAATGGGCTTGCCTTACTGGTAAACCCTAGGCACGCCACTGCCGGAAAGGTACTTCATTTTACAACATTTTGAGAGTGTCCAAATACTTGTTTACAAATCAGGATAATCTCCAATTAGGAGTAATTTTTTGTATTATTTTTTGACATCTCTACATAGATGAAGAAGAATATGGAAGTAAAAAGTTTGTGATTTGTGTAAGTATTTGGACAAATGTCGTAAATAAATTAAGTGGTCAAAATATAAGCAAAAAAAAAATTAAAGGAATTCTTTCTAGCGTTTCTCATGTATGTGATTATAATCCAGGATTCGGAAATCACATACAAATGAAAGAGTCTCTGCTCAATAAAAAGCTTCTTTCATCTCACATTAGATGTCTGTAGTGAAATTCTAGTCAAGCACTATGTTTCGAATTTGAATAATATATATAGAAGTTTCAAGAATTTGAGTAGTGTGGTTGTCAATCATAAGTAGAATTGGTCGATATTACTAGTGTCTAAAGTGATCATTAAAACCAGTGTATGACGGTCGTGAGCCCCGTAAATGCCCAGCTTCTATATTCTTCTTCATCTATGTTGAGATGTCAAAAAATATATATATAGTCGCCCTTTTTACAAAAACACTTTTAATAAATGACTCACAACTCCACGGTTTGAAGACCGCTGGCTTAATACATAGAATCACTATTATTAATATGAGCAATGGGGCGCGGTTTTTCATCAGTGATTAATGATTTAATTGTGGACTGCGATGGAAAAACCGACTCACAATTTTTATAGCATATTACTTTTTTACTTAATATTTTCTGATAGGAGATATACTCGTATAAGTAGCAAATAAAAATCTATCAGCATATAAAACGGAAGAATGATGCATGTTTCTTATCAAGTTGAGCCACCTTTTGTTTTATCAGTCTTCGTAGTGCAATGGTCAGCACGGTCGGCTACAGCTGTGGAGGTCCCGGGTTCGAATCCCAGGGGTGAGGGTCAAATATACATAAGTGATTTTTCTCTAATATTTTTTCAATATTAGCCTGGACCTGAAGCGGAGGGTTGATCACCTTTCCCTCATGTGTTAACGATCAAGATAACACTGCGTTTATATGATGCAGTGCCCTATGCACCATCGTCAGTGGCGTGCACAGATAATTAATAAGGGTAGGCAGTACAGGTATCTAAGTATGTAGTTAAGTAAGGAAGTACTACTTACAAATATATATAGGCAGTAGAAGTATATCACGAAAATTACGCTACATAAATTATCTAAAATTATTATTATACAGATGATAGCTTATACGAGTATGACCTATAAATGGTACTGAAAGGCGGTTGAAAATACGCTATATAAATTATCCATAATTATTACTATACTGATGATAGCTCATACAAATATGACCTATAAATGAGCTATAACTGGTACTGAAAGGCAGTTGAAAATATGCAATATGAATTATCTAAAATTATTATTATACTGATGATAGCTGATACGAGTATGACCTATAAATGGCACTGAAAGGCAGTTGACATTACGCTTTATAAATAATCCAAAATTATTATTTTACTGATATAAGCTTATACAAGTATGACCTATTAATGAGCTAAATCTGGTACTGAAAGGCGGTTGAAAATACGCCATATAAATTACCCAAAATTTATTTTTTTACTAATGCAACCTTATATGACCTAAAACTGGTACTGAAAGGCGGTTGAAATTACGCTTTATAAATAATCCAAAATTATTATTATACTAATGCAACCTTATATGACCTAAAACTAGTACTAAAAGGCAGTTGAAATGAATCGAAGGAGTTGTGGTCTAGATCCAGTTTGAGACGACACTCACATGTGCGTCTCGCGTGTGTCTAGAGCCCGTCCATCCGTGACTAAACAGTGGTCCATACACACCACACCACACACACGTCATAATTATGTACGCGTCAATGGGCACGTCATTCTCCCAAGCAACAAGTGGAGGGGAAGACACAAACACACGTGCACATGCTCCGATCACGCGGTGTTCACAAAATATGGAATACTTCAAAACAATCATTACATGGTATACGGCTGTCCAAACTCAAAACACAGTAAGGAACATTTTTTCGTACTACGTTTTTTTTTACATTTTTGGACTAAGTAGACTCTACATAGTCCAAAAATGTAATAAAAACGTACTAAAAAAAATGTGTCTCACTGTGTTTTATGTGTGGACAGCCGTAAACTGTATGACTATTTTTGTATTCATGTGCCAAAGGAGATAATATTCACGTTTTTTGTCGGTCTTTGAACATTGCCAAAACGACAGGGAAAACAATTATTATGAACGATGCTAAGCATAATTCATTTTACACATAATCACAACCTATGTATATTATTTATTGATTTGGCATTAATTTTTTGGAATGATATGATGATTATTAAAAATAAAATATTTGTATTTTACCACTAATTAAATTTTATTTCACACGGTTTTAGTTTCGAAAACAGATGTTTTGGTTTTTTTGTGGTCAGTTCTCTTCGTTCTCAGTTTGTAGATCTTTCTTTCATGGGCAACGTCACCTAGGCCATACCTTTGAATCGTATTATGTTTCTGTAGCATCCATGAATCCATGGTGATTGGCATCTCAGATCGAGAATATGCTTTTACAAAATAAGAAAAATTGAGAAAGTAAATATCACACCGCTTCCTTGAAGAGGTAGGCAGATAGAATAGAACGCTTTGCCAATCTGTCTTCGCATACAATCTTAGCATCTTCCACATTCACGTTTCTCCTAATACATACCCGCCGATTATTCCAACTCCTGACCTAACCATATTTAAGTATTTGAAATATTTGATCATGCCAAGTTTTCCTCGGTCTTCCTCTGCTTATATTACCAATTATTTTCGCCTAATGTATATTTTTTCTTCGCTCATTCTATTCACAGGCCCAAACCATCTCTATACACATTTCTTAATTTAATCGATAATGTTTATCTAAAATCTATTTATAATAACCAATCGGATGAATTTCAAAATACTTATAAGAATGAAAAATTAAAGGATTATTTAAAAAAATATATATTAATAATAAAAAGTATCCAAGCACTTAATGACCACCGTGTAAATGACTTGTTCAGTGCAACCGTTCGATTTGTATCTATGGAATACACCTACCGGGTTATCAACTGTCATGTCACCCACCTGTTGTATTCTTTTTTAAATTGTTTCTTGTTTGATGAAATAAAATAATGTTTCTTCATTTTTTTATCCAATTGTATCCGGATATAAAATAAAAATGAAAATAAATAAAATTGTTTTATTTCTTTTAATATGTCACATAATTGTACTAGATTAATATATTCAACTATGCGAGTCCTTCGACTGGCAATAAAAAAATTCCAGCAACATTGAATATTAGAAAAACATTTAACGTAAAAACAAGCAAATCAATTTATTTTTGCTAAGTTTTTAAAATAAATTTTTTCTTAAAGTCACGTTTTTTTATATGAATTTTAACGTAAAAATAAGATAACTTTTCGTTTAATTGTAAGTTAGCCTATGTTCAATATATAAAATATACGTTTATAGGAAATACATTAAAGCCCGATAAACGATAAACCGCAACTTAATTATCTAACTCAATAACGTTAAATATTACCCATGTTATTTTTAACGTTATTGAGTTTTTTGCTTAAAAAAACGTTGTTGTATTGAAAAAAGTTTTTCTTCGTGATATAATAAATTTATATTTAAATTGAAAAGAGTAATTGAAAGTAATTTTTAAAAAAATCTAATTCCAATACATATGTATGTTTTAAAAAAAATCATTAGCTGAATTGTAAGTTTGCTAGTACCCCCTTGTACCCCCTTAAATTAACATTATTAAAAAAAAACAATATGTTTTTAATTTACCTTATTAGTAGAGCTAACATTGCACATTCTTCTTCTTCTTCTTTATGTTGTGGCCCCCCGACGTTGACTATCACTTGTGAGAAAGTATCCTTATGTTGGGCAGTCCAAAACAGCTCCTCGACGCTACATACTCCTGTCCACTCGTGTGTGTGTGTGTGTATATATATATGTATTTATATATATATATATATATATATATATATATATATATATATATATATATATATATATATATATATATATATATCTATAAAATATGAATCGAACCCGAGACCTCCAGCATTGTAGCCTAGCGCGCTAACTACTACACAATGGAGGCGGACTCATTCTTACTATTCTCTAAATAAATTTACAAGTTTAATCCGAGAAATTAATTAACAGCGCCTGTAGCGAAACAACCCGATTTACCATCTTCTTATTTGTAAAAAGGGATTCTTAGACCCCTTTCTAGCTACCCTAACCCACCCTTACAATATGAGACAAAAGCGATTCAATAAAATCACAAAAAAGAGGGAAACGGAAAAGAATATTCGATGTCATTGCGGTTTTGGAGAAATTCATTCAATTTATTATGTGAAAGGGGTTGTTAGCAATACAAGTCTGAGTTCTAAAACATAAATCAGGATTATTCAAATTATCAAAAGAGATTTCTGATCTAGAGTTCTGCGAGACAGGGGTGCATTGGGTAACATATTATCAAATAGAAAGCGGGATTGCGTTGTCGTGGTTAGGTAGTATTTTTAATAAGTAGTGATTCAAGTACCATATTTCGAAATAGGATCATATATCGCTCATTCCTTTCAACAACGTCATGTATAAAAAAAAAACAAAATTTTTCAGGAGAGCGTTTTTAAAGTTTAAAAATATAATAATTTTTTTTTTGAAAATGAATATCAAGCCATTTATTGAAATTTTCACTGTACAACAAATCTTTTTAGGTAAAACCTGAATGTTTTTACTCCATTTGAAAAATATTTAGGATTTTTAAAAAAAATTAAAACAACACCTTTTCTTCAAAATCCAATAAACTTCAAAATTCAAAAACAACATTTTCTGCCCTGTAGTGGGTAAATATTAAGTTAAAAATATGCCGCTTTTGCTAGGGTATAGTACATTTTTTGGGTATTCCGAAAACATGCACAACTGAAAATTGACGATTTTCGATATATGACGTTGTTGAAAGGAGTGAGCGATATGCATACCGAACTTCTAAGAATTTGAGCAGTGTGGTTGTCAATCATGGGTAGAATTGGTGGATGTTACATGTGTGTAAAGTGATCACTTAAACCAGCCTATGATGGTCGTCAGCCCCGTTAATGCCCAGACTTCCATATTCTTCTTCATCTTTGATGAAATGTCAAAAAATAATAAACATAATAACTCCTATAATTTGAGATTATCCATATTTGCGAACAAGTATTTGAACACACTCGAAATGTTCTCAATAAATAGATTTTCAAAAAAGTTCATTTCAGTAAAATAATACCAGTGTATCTATTTATTTTAAAACAACATACCTAGTTACTGTTTATGCATATTTTTTTATATATTAGGAGATGCATGAATGTAGAAGAGGTTAGGATAGTTTGCAAAGACAGATTAGTGTGGCGTTCAATTCTCTCTGCCTACCCCTACGGAGAAGCGGCGAGATGGTTAGTTGAATCTAAGCGGCGACTCATGCAAAAAAATTGTAAATCTTCTTTAAAATATTATTCTTCAAACCCTTATCCGCACCCCAATGGTGCATAGGGCACCGCATCATTTTTTGAAGTATCTATACATGAGAGTACGGCTATTATCCTTGGCTCTACCCGACCCAGTTTCTCCAGGGTATGCTTGGCTACAATAGTTTAGAGACTAGAATGTGTATTTGATTACGCATTTTTATCGATTGTTGCGCGGTATGATCGATAATCCTGAAATTATCCGGAACATTGGTCTGTATGTTCCCGATAGTTACCTAAGACAGCGTCGACATAGATTGTTTCACATTCCTATACACAGGACCAACCTGCCGATGGTTATGCCTCTAGGAAGAGCTACCGCTATGTTCAACAATATCACATTGGATATTGATCTGTTCCATGTGTCCGAAGGAATTTTCCGAAGCGGGATTCTTCTACACCTTTAAGTCTTCTTGCTTACTTTTAATATATACGCCTTGAATATTGTTTGTTATATATATATATATATATATATATATATATATATATATATATATATATATATATATATATATATATATATATATATATATATATATATATATATATATTTAATAAATTGAAATTGAAATTGAATTGAAATCATATAAACTCAGTGTTAATTGATCGTTAACACATGAAGGAAAGGTGATTAACCCTCCGCTTCAAGTACAAGTCCAGGGACTTGTACTTGAAGCGAAATACTATTATTTTGAAATAATATTACAAAAAGGAAATTTAATTAAATATTTAAAATATGCAAAAAAAAAGTTTATTTTAAATATGAAATTAAGTTGAGAATTCTGATTCCACCCCTGGTGATCGGGGATGATATTACCATACTGTCCCATTGTATAGATGAATAAAAAAAACTCAATAGCATCTTGGCATACCCATTTCTCCTCAATGTTCCACAGTAATGGCATTGTGTATAGCGCTAATGTATTTTGATTTCTCTAATGGAATATATTTCGGTATAAGCGAGCTTTCTCTGCCAAGATAAAACGAATAGACTATATATGTGAAAAATTGACAACAAAGCCTAATAATTTGTATACATGTATGTACCTATACGGTATGTACATATATGTAAATATCGCTCACTCCTTTCAACAACGTCAAATATAAAAAAAAACTTTATTTTCCAGGAGATCGTTTTTAAAGTTTAGAAATATTGTAACATGTATTAAAAATAAATATCAAGCCACTTTTTGAACTTTTCACTGTGCAACAGATCTTTTTAGGTAAAACCTGAATGTTTTTTCTCCATTTGAAAAATATTTAGTTTATTTAAAAAAATTATAATATGTACCCTATTCAAAATGCAAAAACAACACTTTCTGCCCTGTAGCGGGTATATATTAAGTTAGAAATATGCCGCTTTTGCTGGGATACAGTACATTTTCTGGGCATTCCGAAAACATTGAACTAAAAATTGTCGATTTTTTGTATATGATGTTGTGGAAAGGAGCGAGCAATATGTGAGCGTATATAATCTTTATTTCAAGATACATTTAAGGTAAAAAAAAATTACCGTCCACATTTTAATAGGAATTAATTAATGTTGACCGAATAATTTATTTAATATTTTCTTGAATATCAGTTAATTACTAGTTTTTTTTCTTTTCTCTATCTCCTCTTTTAATCTTTTTATTAATATTATTTAAATTTATTTTGTTTATAAGGCTAAATCACCAAATACGAATGGAGTCTTATAAAATAATAAAAAAAATAAAATACCTAATAATTTAGTAAATACAGTTTTTTTACAATTCTTCTTCAGTAATGTATAAATATTGGAAAAATGGAGTAGAAGTTATTATTTGCCTAGCTTATATACAAACTCAAGATGATCAATCCTAAACTTACGGTTTTCTCCCCTGCCTTGTTGTTTAAATAACAAAAAATTTTATGACCTCCCCACAGTCTAATGATGTTCGTAAATACGAAGCCCGGTCACTGGTCAAATAGAGTATATGTAGAAAAATCTATGTCAATAGATTTATATTATCCACTGACACTTCGTGATGGAATTGCATTTTTAATTTATTATTAGATTAAAACCAATATTTTTAGCTTTTCAACTTTTTTATTTGACCAGCGACCGGGTTTCGTCGTTACCGACATCATCAGACTGGAACAGACTTGAACAGACTGGAACAGACCAGTCTGATGATGTCGGTAACGACGAAACCCGGTCGCTGGTCAAATAAAAAAGTGGAAAAGCTATTGGTTTTAATCTAATAATAAATTAAAAACTATATTGTTATTATTTTCTTAAAAATTATTTTTTAATTTAAGTTTTACTTGGTAAATATCACTATGCCTTAAAATCTATTACGACACATCGGCTGTCCAAATTTAAAACACAGTAAGGGACATTTTTTTTTGTAGTAGGTTTTTTTTTTGCATTTATGGACTAAGTAGACTCTACTTAGTCCAAAAATGCAAAAAAAAACCTACTACAAAAAAATGTCCCTTACTATGTTTTAAATTTCATCATTTTTCGAAACGGTATTTGGAAATGATTTACGAATGCAACAAAATATTAAATAAATCACAAACACCCATACCAATTGAAAATTAATCTTTCTAGAATTTTTTTGCAATTGGCGGGAATCGAACCCACAACACCAGTCTCGCAGACGAGCGTCTACCCAACTACGCCACGGTGCCTGGCCTTTAAACATAAAAATGTGAAAATAACTATGAACTTGTTATTTCAATATATTCCTTATGTTTTTTTTAAATAGTCACGATACCAAAATATAATTAGGTAGGCAAAAAAATCGTGCTATCCTTTCTCAATATCTGGTTCGGAAATAAAACCCGGAACTGTCACACTGTAATTTATTTCCCCCCAGATGGCTAATCATTGATAAATCTATGGATTTTTGAATTAATTAAATAAATATGTAAGTAGAGCGTCGTACGATCGGTGGGGGTAGGGGGATGTTTCATAGAATTAACGCTCGGGTAGGTTCGCAAACAAAGACTTTTTTAAATATGCAGATCGGGGTATTTTTTTAACGACCCTGGTAACATTAAGTAAAGGTGTTTGGAATCCGAAATTGATATTATTCAAATGGACCTCGGTTTAATGTAGTGGAATTAAAATTGACATTTTATATTTCGTTTCATAAATAACCGGTATTAATCATTGCCGCGTGGGTACGGCCGGCGAGAGAAGCGAAAATCAATATTGTTTGTGTGAACGTATACATTTTGTGACAGTTGAAATAAAACAAAATTTAAAAAACATATAAAAAAACCTTAAAAAGAATTTACAACATTTCGAGTGTGTCCAAATACTTGTTCACAAAATCTGGATTATCTCTAGTTACAGGAGTTATTTTCATATTATTTAATAAAAAGCTTATTTACATCTCATCAATAGATGTCTGTAGTGAAGTTCTAGTGATTCAAGAACAAGGTTTCTAAATTGGTTCATACATATAGAACTTCCAAGAATTTGAGTAGTGTGGTTGTCAATAATGGGTAGAATTGGTGAATGTTACACGTGTGTTAAGTGATCACTTAAAATAGCCTATGACTAAATGCCCAGACTTTTCTTCATTTAAAAACAGTCTTCAAAAACAATCTTTCTTGGAATCAAATCTTTCAATGTCAACACTAATTCCTACATTAAAAAAAAATTACACTTTGAATAATATCTTTTCACGATATAAGTATGTATGCTTACCATGACCGTCCTCTATAAAAGATAACCTACATTCCACTAACCTCAAGGCGTATGTAAAGTAAAATAATCATAAACTTTTAAATATCTTTGAAACAATAATGAAATCGTAAAAATTGCTAAGTGACAACAGTTGTGAAGAAGCATGCTGTCCGCCGTGAACAATGTTTAGTATTGTATGTAGATAAATAAAAATGTCAATTTTCGTACATACCTTCTAATGTATTCAGCGACTCTACATAGATGATGAAGAATATGAAAGTCTGGTTATTTTAAGGTCGTATGACCTGTCATAGGCTGGCTAAGTGATCTCTTTACACACGTGCACCATTCACCATTTTATCCATGATTTTATCAATTAAAAACAACTCCTAAGTAAAGAGAACCAGATTTGTGAACTTTTGGGGAAACACCCAAACATTTGTGATTTTTATTGATCACCAAAGTTATCGCGACCAGTAGTTCTCAAAATGTCCGGCACAGGCTCCAGGGTCGTGCGTAGGCTCCCTGGCGGAAAGTAAAAACGCAGTAACTGACAAAATATTTTTCCCATATTAATACGCGGCTAAGTGCCAGCGCTAATGGATGCCGAATTTGAAATTCAAATTTCCCTTTTCTCAAAAACATGTCATTAATAAAATATGGTGCGGATCGATGTTACGGGCCGCGGGGTGGGGGGAGAGGGTCGAGGTGACGCCTTACCCCTTCGGGATCAACCCCTCAAACTGTGGTTCGCTAATAAATAAAATTGAAAAAAATATACCTTGATAAAATTTTCAGCAAAACGCACCAATCGATATTAACTGACTTTATGGAAACATACAAGATCCTAAAAACAGAAACACCTTAAACAAAACCTCACACATACCTCTTTTGGCCAAAAGAACACTGATTTTCTTCCAGTAAATTTGTAGGTAGGTACTGCCTGCGGCCAGTATCCATAAAGTCATTAAAAAATAAATGACTTATGAAGGTGGGTAGATCTGAAATGGATCGCATCATTCGGCCATTCGAATTTGATTGCATGTCACAAATAAATTTTTGTCTATATACAATAGATTTATTAATAAGCATGGTTAAATGTGACTTCATCACGAGATAACTCAGTGAGGGCACATTATTTAAAATTATTGTGAATGATGAAATATATAAATATAAATAAATAAATAAATACATTAGATTTTAATGTATTTTTCATTATTATATTTTTCATTATTTTTTTAATGTATTTTAATATTTTTTGTAAAATGTTATTATTTTTAGGTGAATATTTGTGTAAATGATAAAAACACACATATTTATCTTATTTTAATTAAATAAAAATATCCTAATTAGGGTTGAAAATTTTACGAATGCTAATAGGACAAAAAATATGCAAATTTTTTTAATACTGTTCATTTATTCGTTATAATTATTCTTGGACACAAAGTGACTCTGCTTTTATTAGCAGAGTGTAACCTATACGTTTCGAAGGGGAATGCTAAACCGATTGCCCTGAGTAATACTGCTATTCTCGTTACTTATATCTCTCTTTCTGAATTGTGTATTTCACATAGGCAAGATTATCAATCCTGCACTGTATTTTTTTTATATTTATAAAGAAATGAAGAAGAATGAAGAAAGAATGATACGAAAATAATAAGCGTAAAAAAAGTATAATAAAAAAGTTTGGCTACATTCCAAATCATTCTTCTTCTCCGTCTTAATCCTCATTGCTGAGGGTTGTGACCCTTGCAGAAGCAATTCCAAATCATACAAGCTTACATTAGTTGGTGTACAAGTCCCTTGTGAGAAAAAAATCTACTCTTACAGTTTCAAAAATTTCAAAGAAAAACACATACGTAACCAAAATAATTTTTTTATCGATTCAACCAAGACATAGAGGTTTACTCGCGATTATTTTTTAACAATAATTTCAAAATACAATTTTCAAAAATTAAACACCTTATTTTATTTGATTAGTAAGCTGCCCTCAAAAGTTTGAGAAGCTCAATTTTATAAAAACATCCAGCCTTAATCGTATGAGGGGTATATTAGGGGTCGTATTTATTCACATCGCAAATATATCAAATCCTTTCATTAGTCCTCGTGTTTCTCTTCTCTCTTCTCCTGTGTGATAAGATTACGAGGATATCCTGAAAGAACAAAGAAAATCCTTGAAAATGATAATTACAAATATTTGCATCTTTACCATACTAAATTTGCTATAACCAATACGGAAACAGATACCTAGATATAATTCAACTCGTTCAAATTGCGTTGGCTTTCAAACAAGGTTTTTCGAATCAAAAAATAGTTTTAGCATAATCTCAAATTCTATTTAATTTTTACTTTTCGTTAATTGATTCAGCAGTCACTTTGTGGTAAAATCTATCCATTTTTAACTAATGTTTTACTTGGTAAATACCACTATTTTAAACACTAATTTTTACTTGTTAAACACTGTTTCTTAAAAATGATGTGACCGTTTTTCGATGAGTTCCGTATCATTTTCAAGTACCTACCGCATAAAAAAATTTTCAAAATTAATTTTTTTGTGTTGTCATATAAATAAATGTATTCGAATTATTGCAGCCGAAATGCGATCCCTCAGACAAATGTGCGGCGAAAACGATGTTTGATTGATGTTCGAATGGGCGGAAAGAACGGTAAAACAATTTTTGTAAATAATTTTTGCAATGTGATATGGCGTTCGATTCTCTCTGCCTACTCCTGGCGGCAAGCGGTGTGATGGTTAGTTAGTTAGTTTGATTTTATTTAATAAGTGAAAAAGTATTTTCACTAAAAGGAAATAATTACAATATTAAAAATTCCAACAAAATAAAAAAAATCTGAAATTATATATTAATATTTTAGCGTCAGTTTATAAAAATTAAAATAACATATCGCTCACTCCTTTCTCAACAACGTCTTTTTTTAAATATACTTCATATTTTCCAAATGGAGAAAAAACATTCAGATTTTACCTAAAAAGATCTGTTGCACAGTAAAAAGTTCAATAAGCGACTTGCTAATTATTTTTAAAACATTGTATTATATTTTTAAACTTTAAAAACGATCTCCTGAAAAATCAAGTTTTTTTTATATGCGCCGTTGTTGGCATGAGTGAGCGATATATTTTGATTGAAGCTGTTTAAAAATCTAGCCTTCATTTTTTTTTTATATTTAATATACGTTTTAGACAATGTCTGATAATGAAAAATGATCAAAATAAAAGTACAAACCATTTAATCTACAATTGATAAATATTTAATGACTTATGATAAATTTCTTTATGTATTAATATCCTTATATTTTATTACTAAAAATAAATTTACACTAAAAAGAAAATAAATTATAGTGTTGAAAATTTCAACAATTTTTTTTTTTTAATTCATTTAATATATTTACATTTTTATTTACAATATAATACATTTGAATCATTTATACGTATGGAGAACTTTTATATTTCGATTCGCTGTGCCTCTCCATAAAAGAGTCTGTGGTCTTGTGCTTGGAGAGGGACTTACACTCGTGGTTTAATGTTATATAATAAAAGAGATAATAGTTTTTTTGTATATTTTTTTAAGATTTAAATGTATGGAGCTTTAATTTTTTTATATCATCTATTTTTTTATTAATACTTTAATACTTGCTATATTTTGATATTTTAACAACAATCGTTTTAATAAAAATTAAAATAATATCCCTAATAATCAAAACTTTCAAAAAATCTAACCCTTTTTATTCTTGCGAAAGTTTTTTTTAATATTTAATATTTTTCACAGCATCCAATCCCACATTATTAGTCACGCTTCACTTACCTCTCTGAATTCTTCGTCGGGACTGCAAAAAATTACCATACGGATAATGGCAAATGACTATTATTCCGATCTTGTTGTCGAACCAGAATCCCTCGGAACACGCACCAAAGCATCAAACCACTGGACTATGTAATATTTTTATAAATGATGTCGAATTAAAAGGAAATTAACGCTGTACCCCTAAGGGACACGTACGGGTTAAATACACGGTGATTCGTAGGTACTAAACGTATCACAAGGTTTTTTTTTATTTTTTATTTATTGACATATACATTTAATTTTATTCAATTTAGTTATAAGAGTATTTTTAGAATCCAATTACTTTTTTAGACATTTCTCCTATACAATCTTAAAATTAGTTACGCTGTTCTCTCTGATAATAAGACTAAGCTCTTGTGCTTGGAGAGGGACTAACGCTTATTCCTTATTGTTTATGATTGTGGGTTATACATATTTTTTTACTTGTATGACATGTGTGTAATTCATTTAATTGATTTTTTTAGCATTAAGATTTCTTTATTTTTTTTTTATCTGAAGAAAGTTATTGAACATCAATTGGAATTGTTTGATATTGCATTTTGGTATTTCAAAGACATTTTGATATCTCGAAGATTAATTTTTCTTTTGATTCAAGACTTTTCCCCCTTATATAGTTGAAGAACTAGTATTTTTTAATGGTTTCTACTTTTTACATAGGTACATATGCTTAAACATTTATTTATAAATTTATAAACATGATTTATAATTTTTGAAGACACACACCAACCGCCTTGTGTGTCTTGTCGTTGGAGTTCTTTTTACATAGTTTCTTTTTACCTATTATATCTTTTTTAACATTAGTATATTCAAAAGTCTTGAGTGAAAGATTTTAATTTAATTATAAAAAGAAGCTCAAATATCTGATACAGAGCTTCTTGTCACACTGTAGATATATTTAGGAGTAAAAATCGGTTTCGCCTGTCTTCAAACCCGAATTACTTCTCTACCTTACTAGTCATTACTCATTCACTAATCGATTATTCTACGTCGTATCACGAATCTATATCGATACTTTCGTTACACTTATTTTTAGAAACACAAATCGATATATCAAATCCACCATTAGCGATTTTGGTACATTCCGGATAAAGAAAGGTAGAAATTATTTAAGGTAGGAATCATTTGATTTTTGTTGTTTGTAAAACACATAATTTTGAATGTGTCTTAATCCTTGTTTAGATTAAATAATGTGAAAAATAACTCCTTAAATTGGAGATTAGCTGGGTTTCTCTTTGGGAGTTATTTTTTAGATTTTGACATATAAATATATAATGAAGAAGAATATGGATGTCTGGGTATTAACAGGGCTGTCAAAGACTGGTTAAGTGATCACTTTACATACGTGTAACATTCACCATTCTACCCGCGATTAACAACCACACAACTAGATTACAAAACCACTTCAAAAATTTAAACATATTTCATCATGCCAAATACTCGAAGGATCTGATGTTTTGACTTATATAGATATCAAGACCTGGTTAATCTTGGCCCAAAAGATAATTAAATATTATCCAGAAAAACCGACCAACTTCCGATGTTTACCCAAACAAACAAAAAAAAATCTAGGTTTATTGTAAGAGCTAGGAAAATACCTATAATTAAACAAAAAAAGCAAATCATAGAAATATTTTTTTTGTGTTGAATAGTTGTAACGTTGAAAGTGAAAGAAAAAAATAAGAATAAGAAAAGGATATGTACGAAGAGAGGTAAGAACATAGCTCGACCAATGGTAAGAGGTTCAAATAAGATGAAATAATTTAAAAAATAATTCCTATAATTTGATATAATACAGATTTGTGACGTATTTGGATATACTCAAAATGTTGTAAATAAATTAACTGGTCAAATTATAAGCTAAAATAATAAAATGAAAAGGATATTTTCTATCGTTTCTCATGTATGTGATTATAATCCAGGATTCGGACCTCACAAACAAATTAAAGAGTTTCTACTCAATAAAAATCTTCTTTCATCTCACCAATAGATTTTTCCTGTGAAATTCTAGTCATTCAAGCACTATACTTCGAATTTGAACTTTATTTACATATATGTACCTACATATACATATAAAGAAGTTCCAAGAATTTGATACGTGTGGTAGTCAATCATGGGTAGAATTGATAAATGTTACACGTGTGTAAAGTGATCACTTAAACCAGCCTACGACGGTCGTAAGCCCCGTAAACGTCCAGACTTCCATATTATTTTCATCTACCATATGTTGAGATGTCAAAAAATAATATAGGAAATAATGGTTAAAATCGTGTAGCTTTCGTGAAATAAATCGAAATCTCGATATTATCGAAAATCATTGACTAAAATCCCCGAAGTAGGTACTCGCATTGAAAGGGTTTCTTTGTTCAATACAAAACAAATAATGATACCAGACTATGTACCCACCCAACCCTTTGCATGCGACAGACAATATTTAAATAATATTCAAATTTACAACCGATGATGTATTACTGTGATATAAATAATATAAAGGATGTAAAAAATGCTCCATCCGGCCTGTCTATTGACAATGCCTTTCACGATCTATATTATTTGTTCCAAATAGATTAGAGAATATGCGTAGATGGAAGGGTTATGTGAAAAATTCGAAGAACGCAATGCTAGTAATTTCGCGATCGGTATTCTTTCCATGACGTAAGTCATCATTTCTTCTTTATCCCTAATCTATAAGTGACGGCCCATAAGGCACTGTCAAGCAGTTTTTAATAAAGCATAATATATTTCATACTACATACCTTTTAAAATGTAATCTCTCAGACGAATGCGCGGCGAAAAGGATGCATGCCAGATACCTACTTTCCGGACTTTGATATCAGTCAGCAACTGCCTTTGCAATCTGATGATTTCTTTTTCAATCTCTTTTAATGTCCAGACTAGAATACGTATATACAGGAATATATTACCATTTATAATATATATATATATATATGTATATATATATATATATATATATATATATATATATATATATATATATATATATATATATATATATATATATATATATATATAAATGTACTTATAGACATCGAGTGCGCCCACGCCGCGATTTTTTTTGCGACTTGTATAAAGATGTGGGCTGTTCAATGTGTAAGGAGCTGAAGATGGTCATTTGTTGCTACCAACCAATCCACAATATTAAAACACAGATGAAGAATAATTCTAATCCTTTTTTACTTTATCTTTGTTAAGACTTCAATAAAAAATGTTGAATGAATAATAATAACAATATGAATAAGTAGAGAAAACCCAACATCTGTGAAGAAAAGTTTGGACACTCAAAATACTGTGAATTTTTTTCCGTTTTTTTATCGAAAAACTTAATATTTTTTCTTACAGCATCGCTTGACTCTCTGGGTCACCCTTCCGCATCCTTTCGATCAAAGCATACACCTATAATAATGCCATATTTTAACAACCATTTTATTCAACCCTTCAAGGATACACAAAGAAATGAGGTCCCTCAAATGAAAGGGAAGAGTGTTCCACACAATGCACATATTTTTATAATATTGTCTGGTGCAAGATACTTACCTTTTTTTATACGAAATATGTGACAAGTCTTTTTTTTTCTCTGTATGCCTTCACTTTCTTTGACTCAGATTTTTTAAATGGAAAAAAAACTAGTGAAAGGACTCGTACACATGGCAATGTCCAACTCAAACAAGTTAGAAGGACAGCTCAGGTAATTACTGTTATATTTTTATCTTATATTCCTCTCCACAACATTTTGACTCCAAATAGAAATATTTGTGTTTTTATTATTTACGAAAATACATCAATTTCATACTATTTCTGCGAGCCTACGCGGCTCGTTATTAAAAATAGGTATCAAATTGTGGTAGAGTGAATTCGAACCTAGAAACTCTGACTGAAGAGTCCGCGACACTAACCACGGGACCAAAACCCGACACTAGCTGGATTTCTCCACTTAGGGGTTAAATCATAGATTCTGAAGAAGAAGAAGAAGAAGAAAATCTGAATATGAGTTAGTAGAAGTTTGAAGAAGAAAAAAATTGGTACCTACCTAAATTAGCAGTAGGGTAAGTTAGTAAAATTTTATTATATTTTAAATATTAAAATCAAATACTGATTTTTAAGGGTCTACTAAGACTTATTTGTTTTATTCTTTAAAAACATAAAAATAAAAAATAAAATTCGTGACAATTGTTTCGCGTTGTTAGTCATTATCGAACTTGTAGTTAGCTAATGTCCTAAATACCTAGATCGTATTTTTTTGGTTTTTATATTTAAAATATTAACTATGAAGTTCTACAAATTAAACGCCAAATCAATAAATAATAAAAATAAAAATAAAACTTATCCGCACCCAATGGTGCATAGGGCACTGCGTCATATATAAACGCAGTGTTATCTTGATCGTTTACACATGAAGGAAAGGTGATCAGCCCTCCGCTTCAGGTACCAGTCCTGGGTAATATTGAATAAATATTACAGTGAAAAAATCACTTGTATTTTTTTACCCCCCTTGGGAATCGAACCCGGGACCTCCAGAACAGTAGCCGAGCGTGCTGACCATTACACTACGGAGGCGGACAAAAATCAATAAATAAAATAAATTATCATTATATGTGAAAAATTATTTTATATTTATTGATATATTTTATTCAATGGAGTTCTATATAAATATCTCAAATAGTAGTTTTTAAAATCGACTCCATTTAGCTTTGTATCCTATCTGCAAAACTGTCATGCGAAATTTGAATAAACGTCAAATCGAATAAAGCGAAGAGACATTAAATGTCACATTTGACATTTGAATATCGAACTCTATGGTCTGCTCTATTATGCATATTTTGTCTATTATTCGAGCGGTTTTCTATGCAATAATCTACAGGATTCGATATGGTAATAAGGTGTAAACTGTTGATTTAGAGGGGGCAACCCTGTACCAATGGCTTTATATGTATTTTTCAGTAATACCTACCTATAAAAGCAAATAAAGATAGGTTCAACTAAAAAGTGTTTTTGCGATTTTTGCCTAGAATTTTCACTCATGAATTACATGAAATTATAGTAACTTTAAACATAAAGACTAAATCCACTCACGAGTAGGCATAGGCTATGAAACTTAAAAAGTTGAAGTCTGAGTAGGGTCATGATAAGCGGTGTTGCATAAGCCGTAGCTAGATATCAGAGTCACTTGGACGTTAGGTTATTAAAAAAGAAAATATGCAATTATTTGTCAGAATTTTTTTAATAAAAAAATATATATATTTATAAATTGGTACCTACCTACTTAACTGAAGATTTAAAAAAGTTTACCATTTTTGAGTGTGTAAAATTTATTGTAACTTTGATAGTCACGATATTGTGAGTGTGTTCAAATCTTTGTTCATAAATTCTGGGTTTATCTTCACTTGGGAGTCATTTATATTGAAATTTCAAAATAGATAAAAATGAATATGGAAGTCTGGGTATTTACATGACTTACGAGCTGGCATCAAGGTGGTTTAGGTGATCTTATTCAGGTTGAGTGAAAAAAACGATGATGTTTTAAGGCACATGGAAAAGAGAGAGAGAGAGAAGTTATAGACACTATATAGAAAAGAAAACTATGATTATTACTATGATTAAGAAAACTATGATATAGTAGGTACTTTGGCCAATATGAGAGGACAGAAATCGGAAGAAGGTTGATTTTTATTTACTGTTTGAAATCAGTTTAAAAAATCATAAATTTTTTGACATCTCAACATAGATGTAGAATAATATGGAAGTCTGGGTATTTACAGGGCTTATGACCTGTCATAGGCTGGTTAAGATATTGTCAACCTTCTTCTAACCCTTATCCGCACCCAATGGTGCAAAGCGCGCTGCATCGTATTGATGCCGTTTTATCTTGAACTTTACTCACATGAAAGTCAGGTGATCACACCTGCGCTTTGAGGACTAGTCCAGGGTAATAATTAGTGATTAACACTTTAATACTAAATTAATATTAGAGTGTAAATCACTTATGTTTGTTTTCAGCCCCCCCCCCCCCTGGGAATCGAACCCGAGACCACCAGCACAATAGCTAAACACGCCAACCATTACACCACGAAGGCAGACGATTGACAACCACACTACTCTAATTTTTGGCACTCGTAGATATGTGTAGGTACATATGGTCAATCTTATGAAACAGTACATACATCGTAGTCGTACAGGAGAAAGTGACCAACTAACAAAACGTAAAATGTTCAAGCGGGACATTTAAGTCACTTTTGCTTGGCAAGAAAATAATCATCAATGCAATGTAGTCACTTTAAACAAGTAAATATATTATACTTCCAAGTTAAAAATCGTTTGGGATTTTTTCAGGGCAATATTAAGCTAGTTTGATATCAAATAGTCAATGAATACGTTTTTGTAAAAAATACATTTGGTGACATTCTTCTGTATGACTAAGACACATATCGTTCACTCCTTTCAACAACGTCATATATCAAAATAAAGATTTTTCGGGAGATCGTTTTTAATGTTTAAGAATATAATAAAATGTATTAAAAATAAATATCAAGCCACTTATTGAACTTTTTACTATGCAACAGATATTTTTAGGTAAAACCTGAAGGTTTTTTTCCCATTTGAAAAATGTTGAGTATATTTAAAAAAATAATTAATCAATACCTTTTCTTCAAAATGCAAAAACAACACTTTCTGCCCTGTAGCGGGTAAATATTAAGTTAAAAATATGCCGCTTTTGCTGGGATATAGTACATTTTCTGCTCATCCCGAAAACACGCACAACTGAAAATTGACGATTTTTGACATATGACGTTGTTGAAAGGAGTGAGCTATATCTGACTTATTTCAGAAAATAACAAGATAAATTGTTGTTGATTCCAATTATCAAATTTGTAGGTACATAAATATTTAAAAAAATTATTCAGTTTTATCATCACGTACCTAAAGTGTGACACTCCAAGGTCTGGGAGGTAGGTCCACTTCTATAACCAGCGGTTGTTTATGGGGCCTTTCATCGGGTAAGGGAGCAGTACAATGCGGTCGTATATTTAATCAGATGCAATGCGTGGGCCCGGCATTATTTCATATCGTGCGATTGGATGTGTGTTGTTATTTCAAATAACAAAATATAATGGAATCATTTATTTGTGAAAAGGCATTATAACCAGCTTTCAGCAGGTATAACACTGCAACATGAAAACCTCAAGAAAAAAATACGATCAACATTTTTACCCAAAAAAAATATACAAGTACATAAATAAAATACCTAGGAACATATTTTATTAAATATTGCCGAACATCACAATTGTGAAGGCAGATCGCGCAATTCTACCACCAGACGTCTTTTGATGAAAAAAGATGGCGTTTGGTGAAAGTGTAATATTATATGTGAAGTATAGAAGATTGTTTTAATAGAATAAACTTTTATTGTCGTTTCTTAAATTACAAAGAAAAATATTACCACGTTAATTTTAGATATATATATATATATATATATATATATATATATATATATATATATATATATATATATATATATATATATATATATATATATATATATATGCATGTATATATATATATATATATATAAAATAAAAACCTTATCCGCACCCAATGGTGCATAGGGCACTGCATCATATAAACGCAGTGTTATCTTGATCGTTTACACATGAAGGAAAGGTGATCAGCCCTCCGCTTAAGGTACCAGTCCAGGGTAATATTGAATAAATATTACAGTGAAAAAAATCACTTGTATTTATTTTACCCCCTTTGGGAATCTAGCCCGGAATAGAACGGTAGCCGAGCGTGCTGACCATTACACTACGGAGGCGGACGAAATATATATGTATATATTTATTTATATATATATATATATATATATATATATATATATATATATATATATATATATATATATATATATATATATATATATATATATATATATATATATATATATATATATATATATATATATATATATATATATATATATATATATATATATATATATATATATATATATATATATATATATATATATATATATATATATATATATTTATATGTATATATATATATACATATAAATACATATATATATGTGTGTATATATATGTATATATTTATATATATATATATATATATATATATATATATATATATATATATATATATATATATATATATATATATATATATATATATATATATATATATATATATATATATATATATATATATACACACATACACACCTATATATGTGAGTGTGTGTATGACATGATGAAATTATTAAAGAAAACATATTGTTTTTTTACCACTTGAGTTTAATGTAAACTGTTTACATTTAGACCTTAAGATGGAAGCTTAGCTTCCGAAACTAGTCGTCGTAAAATAAACTCGGTAAAAAAAGTAACGTGGTAAAAAAAGTGGTAAAAAAGTTTTTTCTGTAATAATTTCAAGCAGTCCATATTATGTACTGCATATGTAACTAATATTTATAGTATCTGTGTTTACTAATTAACGAATGGCTGGCAATGATGTCGTCTTAACGAGTCGTCAGTCTGCAGGCGGTTGTACATAATAAAAGTAGTGTGTAATTTTAATATCTATACATATTGTTTAATTTTAAACAAACAACAGTGTTTAATTCCTCATCGCTTTCAATTACTTCGTAATAAGGAAGTTTATTTTTCAATTGATGTATTCATCGTGTATCAAATTAATGCACATATGTAGATATGTATTGAGTTACGTCTCTCTAAGTGCATAAACACATTTGTATATATATATATATATATATATATATATATATATATATATATATATATATATATATATATATATATATATATATATATATATATATATATATAATATAAAATTACAACTGACCTACGACAGAAATCCAACAAGAAAAGTGTAAGGACGAAAAAAGTCTCAATTCAGTAGAAATACGATCTCTCAAACGAATGTTTTCGTTTATTAAAGTTTGTCAAATACTTGAAAGTGGTCTCGTCAGAGGTCGAAATGATCAGTTCGAAAGGTAGGTATGTTTGAGGAGATATATGAATGTTGAAGAGACGAAGAATGTTTGCAAAGGCAGAGCTGTGTGCAGCGTTTAATTCTCTCTGCCTACCCCTGCGGGGAAGCGGCGTCATAGTAAGTAAGATAGCTAATGTTTTTTTTACTATTATTATCAATATTCGATACACCTGGTTCTGAGGCAATTTACTCAAATAATAATAAATATTTAAATTTTAAACACCCGACAAATATCGAGTTACACTCGGTTCTTCTACAAAATATCTCCTTACACTTTCACTAACCTTACAATTCATTTAAAGAACCCACAAAAGGATGTTTGTAAAATATCACCCCTGAATTTTTTTTTTACGTTTTTTTTTTAAATCAAAGAGAAAGTTTTCAAATATAGGTGGAGTAGATATTCGCCTTCATAGGGTAGCGGTTGGGACATTTGGCTACCATTCTCGAGGTCCCAGGTTAGATTCCCAGGGAGGTTAAAATAATAAAAATGTGAAATTTACTCTCATATTTATTTCATGCAGAGCAAATGAATAGCGAGAGAATGATTAAGAAAATATATGTGGCGAATGTGAGAGAAAAAATAGAACGAGGACGGCCGAAAAAGACTTGGCACGATCAGATCAAAAAGAACCTAAACTCTGGTGGTGTCAAAAGTCTGCATAATCGGAGGGCATGTATGACTAGTTTTATGGATGTGTAGGAGGTGAAGAGTGTATGTTAGGACAGAAGAGTGTGGCGTTCCATCCTTTCTGCAAAACCCTACGGGAAACGGCGTAATAGTAGGAGTAGTAGAAGTACTAGTGGTTTATTTAATATCACCCTGGACTGATCACCTTGCTTTTTATAAAGGTCATACAAGTTTTTTTGACGTCTCAACATAGATGATGAAGAATATGGAAGTCTGCCAACGGTCGCCATTGGTCAACAGTATAAAGACTTTAAAAACGAGTCCAGTTTTGGTCGTATGTCATTATTCCTTCCTGAAACATACAGCGCACGACAACTCATAGATCGTCGTACCTTCCGCACGAATGTGTCATTTTGCAGATAATTTAAAATATCCATAATAAACCCATTCATAGACAGAAACCATTATCTGTTAAAAATCATTGATATTTTCTTCATAAAAATATTTTCTCTTGCAAAAATATCAGAACTATGGTGTTGTATCCATTGCTGTTCTTTTTCCCATGTTGAAGTTTTTTTTAAAATGGTATTCAGCCTCTATTTTAAAGGCTTGTCTTTATTATAGGGTACGAAATGTTGATTTGAAAAATAAAATAAAAACACAGATTTTTTTAAATACAAAATATCGTATTATCAAGTCATTAAAAATACATGTAATAAATACTTTAAAATATCATATTTTAAATAGTGAAAATATGTCTCTGGACTAGCTCATTAAACTAACGGTTACGACAGAATTCTCGAACTAATAAAATTAAATAAATTAAAAATAAATAAATAGAATTTTGAGATAAAATTAAATAAATAAAACCAAGAAAAAACATAAAAATAAGTAGTCTCAGAAATCGAACAAGCAACCTCGTTTTTTTCTCAATTTCAAAGCAAATGATAACACTGTTTGAATTGTTAACTCTTCATAGTAACATATTCTATCTCCCCGCTCGCCAAAACCTCACTTCCTTTGTACTTCCGGTCTAATTTGCATAGCACATGTCCGGAAACGAAACGATGGGAATGCACGGAGGTAGGTACGCATGACACTCGATCCTCTGTCGAAAAGAGTATCAAAATATATCACAGATATGGCACACAATAGGGATGGGTAAGAATATTTGCATTGATAACCGAAAAAGATTTAGATAAAATAAAATTTTGATCGTGCGTACAGGGAACTTCAAAATATTTTTTTTATAGATAGTTATTTATTGACATGGCGTTTATTTTGTAGAACTCCATATTTGTACTTTAAATATTAAAATCAAACGCTTTTTCAGTCTTCTAAAATGTTTGTTTTATTTTTCTATAGATTTTTTTTTTTAATAAAATAAATATTAGGTATTGACGACTAAAATCAGTGTTTCATTTAAATATTTAAAGTATAAATAAATAATTCTTGGAAATTTGTAACGTCAAATGTCAATACGAGTAGTGAGTGTTTATTTTTTTTAATGATTTTCGTACTTAACCTTTTTATTTTTATTTTTTAATAATCTTCATTCGTTTTCGAGTTATTTTGTCTCTTACAAACAAAAAATATTGCATAGTAGAAAAAGGGTATAAGAGGTGATAGAGAATGGATAAATATCATCATCAAACCCTTATCCGCACCCCAATGGTGCATAGGGCACTGCATATAAACGCAGTGTTATCTTGATCGTTAATACATGAAGGAAAGGTGATCAGCCATCCGCTTCAAGTACCAGTCCAGGGTGATATTGAATAAATATTAGAGTGAGAAAATCACTTATATTTATTCGACCCCCCCCCCCCTGGGAATCGAACCCGGGACCTCCAGAATGATAGTCGAGCGTGCTGACCATTACACTATGGAGGCGGACAAAATAACAACAATTAAATTAAGAAAAATATTAAATAAATTATTTGACGAAAATTATAAATGCTATCTTAAATGTAACTATGTAATGTGGATCACATATATGTTTCCATTAGCCAAATTCATTAAAAATATAAACTTTATATAAAAGAGCTATTCATAAGTGGATAATTAAAGTGAGTTGATCTGAAATAGATCGTATCATTCGGCCATGTCGTATTTGATTGCACAAACATTTCGTTCATTATAAATAAATATAAAAACTCAGCAACGACACATCATCGTAATTTGTAATTATGTGTATAATTTTAATTAAAAATTAAACTAAAAATAAATAAACTGAAAACTTAAAATATTTTGAGTGTGTCCAAATACTTGTTCACAAAATCTGGATTATCTCCAATTACAGGAGTTATTTTCATATTATTTTTTGACATCTCATCAAAGATGAAGAAGAATATGGAAGTCTGGGCATTTACGGGGCTGACGACCGTCATAGGTTGGTTTAAGTGATCACTTTACATTCTTTAATATGAAAATAACTCCTGTAATTGGAGATAATCCAGATTTCGTGAACAAGTATTTGGACACATACAAAATGTTGTAAATAAATTATCTGGTCAAATTATAAGCTTAATAATAAAAATGAAAATGGTACTTTCTGGCGTTTCTCATGTGTGTGATTATAATCCAGGATTCGGATCTCACATACTAATATAAGAGTTTCTGCTTAAATAAAAACCTTCTTTACATATCACCAATAGATGTCTCTAGTGAAGTTCTAGTGATTCAAGAACAAGGTTTCTAAATTGGTTCCTATATATGGAACTTCCAAGAATTTGAGTAGCGTGGTTGTCAATAATGGGTAGAATTGTTGAATGTTACACGTGTGTAAAGTGATCACTTAAACCAGCCTATGACGGTCGTCAGCCCCGTAAATGCCCAGACTTCCATATTCTTCTTCATCTTTGATGAGATGTCAAAAAATAATATGAAAACTTAAAATTGTAAAAAAGTGTTTGAAATGATCACACTGAAAATTAGCATAGAAAATCGAATACGATTCAATACAAAATCAGAATTAAACACCATAAATCCAAAATCGTGACAATCCTGAGACATAAAATCCCATAGATCAATGCCTTTTGATAGTCAAATCAAATCCATTTTATCTCGGCCGCGTTGAATGGGAGAAAAATCGTGTCGAAGGACATATTACAATATTTTTTTTATCAAACATCTGTCAAAGATTTTATAAAACATATCTTGGGGGTTGATTTGAATATGCGAAGGGGCACTTTCAAGACATGTGCTAACCCTTCGCGGTATCGGGTCGCCTACATGTAAAGGGAGCAGGTAAAACCCGATTGCATTGTCGAGATGTTTTTATTGAATCCTTAAGTAGATCACGCGTATTGATCAAAATTCCTTAAAAAAACTTATTAGACATTATAAAAATGAAAAGAAACGCTGTATGTATGCTACTTCTGACACTTATGCGTTCCTGGTCGTTCATAGGGCACTTCATTTCATTTTAAATATGTATATTTATGTATATACAGAGCTTTTTTTCTATGTAAAGCGGTGGAACGGTGTTCCGGCACCTTTTTTCAAGGATACATATATTTTTTTTAATTTTCAAAATCAATTAGACGAAACAATGTTTGTGCTTATGTAACTACAATATTTATTCATAAATTCCACAAATTATAAAAAAAGGTATTGTTATTAATATTTTAATAATATTTAATTATTTTTTTAGTAAAAAGCTTGACATGAAGTGAGCTCCAGGCCTTTTTTGTTTAAAAAAAGCCCCAATAATATGTATATGCTACTACTACTTCTACTACCATTACGCAATTTCCCCGCAGGGGTAGGCAGAAAGGATGGAACGCCATGTTTAAATATATATGTATAAATATATAAGTATGTATATGCGTCAAGATAACACTGCGTTTATATGATGCAGTGCCTATGCATCAGATGCGGATAGTGGTTAGAAGAAGAAGAAAAAAAAGATGTTACTTGTTGCTAAAAATACATTTTACTTTTAGCTAAAAAAATATTACTTTTAAAAATATATTAAGTATGTACTTATATCTGCAAAACATATTACTATAAGCTAAAAAAATATTATTTATAGCTAAAAAAAATATTACTTTTAGCTAAAAAAAGTATTATGATTTTTATGGAGTGTGTGGAAGTTTTTGGTGAGAGTATTTTAATGTTTTTCATTTAAAATAAACCCTGATGATGACAAGATATTGTCGAAACCGGTTGGTTAAATTGTATTAATAAAAAAGTGGTGAAAACATAATTAATTTTATAAAGATATTATAAATATATTTTGGTTGGTTGGAAGATATTGCTTTATAGCAATAAGCCCGCCAATGTACACACATATTGTACAAAGTTCAAATAAATAAATAAATAATATGTGCCACAAAGTATCTGCAAAAAAGATATTACTGATCGCTACAAAATAAGTGATGCAACCACCTTGATAAGGTTTTAGCTTAGAAATACCATATACCTACCTACCTACAAGCATAAACGACGTCACTTAACCCCATAATATGTTAATATACGCCATAAAAGGTCAGGTTTATGGCTATGAAATCGCTACTAATCTATTGACGGTCCATCGACTCCACCGTAAGCTCCGATGTTGATATGCGTACAATGCGTCGAAACGTTTTGCATAACACGCGAAAGGGAATAAATGTCCCTTGTGACGGGTTCCTATAATGTATCGAGCAGAATGGGGCATAATATGTGAGAAATAAATATTTTAATGTCATTTCTACCTTCTATGGTAATCTGGATTTTTCAAAGATTTTTAAAATAAAGTAGGTACGAAATATATTTGTATTTGATAAAACTAAATATACCCGGCAACGTGTTTTTGTAGCTCAGTTTGGCTAAATGGAAAAATAAAAATTTATAAAGCTCACATTTATACAATATTATGTTTAATTTCACAATGCTGGCTGAGCAATTAAAATGTGAAAAAATTTTATTATTTGGACACACTCAAAATGTTGAAAAAAATATAGAACAAAAATGCTTACTACAGCAGCTGTCAAGAAGCATGTTCCGCCATTTGCAATATTAAGTGTTGCGTGTGTTGATGTTTTGATTAACAGGAGGCGCTGCCATTGCGATCAAAAATGTTTTTTTTAATTATGTTTTTTTTCGATCACATATAAAATTGTGTGGATATATAAAAACAAAAGCCTATTTAAATGCAACGTTGTGTCAAAATTTTAAATGAATTTGAGAATTAATTTCTTCTAACCCTTATCCGCACCCAATTGTGCATAGGGCACTGCATCATATTGATGCAGTTTTATTTTTATCATTACTTATATGAAGGCAAGGTGATCACTCCTGCGTTTCAGGAACCAGTCCAGTTAATATTAAATAAATATTACAGTGATATTCAATAAATATTAGTGAATTACTTTAGGGAATTCAAGATTTTGAACAAACGATTTTATTTATATACACCATATATATTTTTATACAACTGACTTACTAACTAACCTTCACGCTGGTTTCTCGCAGGTGTACCTAGGTAGAGAAAATAGAACGCATTTGCAAACAATCTTCGCCTCTTCCACGTTCATGCATCTCCTCATACATACCCGCCGACTATTCCGATTCCTGACCTTATACTTTCAAGTATGCAAATTATTTAATCATACATAATACTTAATAATGCCCAGTTTAATATGCAAATTATTAGTTTAATGCAAATCAATATATAACTTTAATTTGTGTGTGAAAAATCAATATAAAACCTGATTGATTTTCAAAGCTTTACAAATCCACCCTTAAAAATTAAGTCAATCAAGAAACTTATTCAAGATATTTAAATCAATTATGAAGGAACCTGTTTCAGTACTAAAAAATATATAAATTAATTATTCCTGAATATCTACATACCGAATTAATTCAGTATTAAACAGGCGCAGTTTTTTTTCTGAATTAATATTCAATAAATAAATATCCCGGTTTGGGAATCGAATCCGGTTCCTTGGGACAAGAGTGGCGTATTGATTTCTCTTCGTGGGAATGCACGGGGTCGCCTGATTTGCATCTGTGTTGTGCATTTCCGATATGCAAATGTCAAGCGGCGCGCAAAGGGTTAAGAGACACTCTGAGATAAGTTCAATATGTTAATTCGAAGACCCTTTGGCCCCTAATGCTGCTTAAACTTACTAATTTCATTTATACGAATGCGTTATAATTATTTGAATTTTTTTGGTTCACGTTTCTAGGTAGATTGAAATAGCCGGAGATCTGATTTAAAAAAAATTATATAAAAATCATCTTCCAAACCTTATCCGCACCCAATGGTGCATAGGGCACTGCATCGTATTGACGCAGTGTTATCTTGATCGTTACTTACACGAAGAAGGCACTTCAGGGACCAGTCCATGGTTATCTTAAATAAATATTGTAAAATTACTAATATTTATTTTCACCCCCTGGAATTGAACCCGGCACCTCTAAAAATCTACATTGAAATTTTTACACAGTGTAGTGCTTAGTGTGTTTGGCTAACGATGACAAAAAATGAGAGAGGAACTTAACATATGTCCTTTAAAAAAGAGAGTATTATATAATATGTTTATTTTTATGGAAGAATTTTTTTACGAGAAAATGCCTTAAATTTTTTTTTTAAAAGTAGATTAAAAAAATTCGTTAACTTGTTACTAAAAACTAACATAAAATAATACTGGCATTAAAAAAAAACAGAATCGCTAATTTGTATTAGATATGTACCTACATATAAGAGTTTGCAAATATATGATGTGATGCCAGAATGTAGGTATCAGGAATGAATATAGTCTAAGAGAATTAAAAAAAAATTGTTTTGTATGCTGTAAGAAGATGTAAATACACATATTTATTTATTTATTGAACGGCTGAAGCCTTTAAGATAATACATATATACAGTATCTAATATAAAAATAATAAAAAAATACACTAATGAATACACTAATAGAGAAACAAAAAAAGGATTATAACAAATAGTCTTATAACATAAAAATATATATGATGTCAATTATAATTTTTATTGATTCGGCATAAACTTTGTGGAAAGGCATGTTGATTATTTAGTTTTACTAATTTATAAGTTTCACCAACCACTTGTCGATGAAAACAACTGTAGTTTTCGAAACTAGTCTTGAGTAATTAAATTAAAATCAATAAGTGGTATTTTACAAGTTTACATTTTTTAATTTCTAAGTTATTAAAATAACGTGTAAATAATAGTTTGAATTGAATGTAATGTAGGTAAGCTAACTGAAGAGAAAAAATTATTAAAAAGATAAATTTATTACAGTGTTTTTTTTAATTAGTTTTATTTTGTACCAGAAGGTGAAAACATCTGTAAGTTTTCGAAACTAGTCGTATATATAAATAAAACTCATTAAAGTGGTATATTCAAGTGTTTAATTTTAATAAAATAATCATGTCATTCCACAAAGTTAATGCCGAATCAATAAATAATATTATTACAGTGGTTGTAATATTTACAAAATTAATTTGTTAGAAATAAAATAATAATTATGATTTTTCTCATAGAAATTGGATGAGCGGACTGTTTCCTTCACCGGAAAATCGGAAAAGCGACTAACACTGCCATCTAGCGAAGGGAAAATTGCTAACTCGCGTGGGAAATTCTCCACTAAGGGTTAGAGCTTAATACTGAAATACATGAAAAGCTGTTTTGAAGACCGGAATAAAAAAAAATTAAGTCAAATAAGTAGGAAAGGAGGAGTTTTAAAAATATTTAAAAAATACTAAAAGACTATAAAGAATATTGGAAATGAAATAATATTAAATAAGGAACATATAGGTACTAAGTTGATTAATCAATAGGTAGATCGAAGTTTTTTTAATATATATTTTTTTTATTTTGTGTTACATTTATTTTCAGTCGGTCTGGGTGTTATATATTTTTGTGATATATTTTTACATTTACCTTCCCTATCCTTACTATCCTACCTGCAGATAAGCCTCTTAAATTAAGGGTTATTTCTTTTTCAATATCTGTAAATCATTTACATGATTTTATTTTTTTTTAAATTATGTTTTAATCAACATTTGAATGAAAAATGTGGTCTATATATTGAAAATATTTGTATCTGAATTGACGGAGGTAGGTGGGTACCATTCAAATATCATATTAAATTAAAAACGAAACAAATTATTTATACTTATCTGAAGAAAAAAAAAACGGATAAAACAAAGAAAATACTTAATAAAATACAAGTAAGTAGGTACTTAAAGTAAGTAAAATAGGTATGTTTCTGTTTCTTAAAATCTATTTTTACACGTGTTTCGATGAATTCAGCGTCATTTTTAAATCGGTGTTTGAAAATTATGCGCAATGCATCGAAACAAGTGTCATAGTAGATTTTAAGAGATAGTGGTATTTAACAAATAACACTATACAAAAAAAATATTTTGAGTGTGTCTAAATACTGGTTCACAAATCTGGATTATCTCCAATTAGGATAAGGAAGTATATGGAAATCTGGGAAAAATTAATCACTTAAACCAGCCGATGACGGTCGTAAGCCTTTTAAACGTCTAGACTTCCATATTCCTCTACACCTATGTTGAGATGTCAAAAAATAATGGAAACGTGGATTTACAACATTTTGAGTGTGTCCAAATACTTGTTCACAAATCTGGATCAACTCCAATTATGGGAGTTATTTTTCATCTATGCTGAGACGTCAAAAATGATGTAAATAATAATAATAATAATTTGTATGATTTGTTTAGCGTACTTCTCGTAAAATACTACCTCAAGGGCGCTTATAAAAACATAAATAATAATAATAATAATAGGATGATGACGATGATAATGATATACAAAAAAAAATAAGTAAAGGTGGATTTGTTTGAGTGTTTGCATCGCCACCGGTCGTACCATAGCCGCGTCACGCGCTGTACACCGCACTCAGTATAGGTACTGAGTAGGTACTGAGTAGGTACTCGGTAGGTACTAAGTAAGTACCTACATATTGCCTATTGCCGATTCCTCTCTGTACTCGCTACCAATATCTCATCTCGTTCGTGTCTCAAATAAAATCACCCCATTGGCCTGTCCCGCGACAGGGACGCAGCTACTCCTCTCCTTACTGAAAGAGAGAGACGTCGAATTTTTAAAAGTGGCATACAAAAGAGACGGAGCGGTCCACCTTGAAAAAAAGAGACACACGCGCGAGACAGGGACGCCTGCGAACGAGGGAAAGGGATGGAGCAATCCGAATAGTTGCGGGTAACGCCGCCGAATGTCGCTACTTCTCGGGGGGGGCGGAGCCTCGATATCTTCTAGGATTGCGCCTTGCAGGGTGAGTGGGGGTTATTACTTTCGGCGGATCAGTCGCGGGGTGGCCGCCGTATCGCGTGCACGTCGTCCGCGAGCATCCCTCAATACTAATCTCTTCCGTGATGTTCGCGAGGTCACGATCTCTTGCCCTCTGGTGACATATCGCTGAGCGGACGTTGCGATCCTAAAAAAAGTGCGAATAATTTTAATTAGTGTAACAAAACTTAATAAAAAGCACATAAAATACCAGCGAATTTTACTCATTTAAATAAATTACATTGTTTTTATTTTCGTGTTTTATTGTGCCGAACTCAGCGGAACTTTTTTGTGATTTTTCCCAGTGACATTTTTTTCGATATCCGAGGATTCGATTTGTGTATTTTTTTCGTTCTGTGGAAAGATTTTTTCAGAACTTTCAGTGTTTAGTGTTTGTTTTTGAGAAACTTTACGTTTCGTGGTTCAATCGCCCTCTCCAAGAAGGGTGAATTAACCAAACTCCGAAATCGCAAATTGTGCCAGGTTAGTTTTGTTTTCAGTTTATTATTATATCCCAATCCGTCGAGTGTTAAATTAAGATCGAAACAGATGTTACCAACGTAAATATCAATCTAAAAATAGGTAGAAAAATAAAATTAAAATAGTGGGAATCAGAGAAAATAACAAAACAAATTATGAAAATATCATATTTTTTAAAGCTGTTGATAATCATCGAAAAAAAAAATTGGAACAAAATGGGAAAAGATGATGTAGGTACAAGAAAATGTGTTAGACCTTAACGATCATAATAAAATACATAATAATACTTTGATAAATTTAATACAATTTAGTTAGGTAAACATATATTAAATATATTCAAAAATATTCGTATTATATATATATATATATATATATATATATATATATATATATATATATATATATATATATATATATATATATATACACATATATATATTTACAAAACAACAAAAAAATCAATCACTTTTCACTTATAATCGAATCCTCAATACTAATAATACTTCAAAATTGCGTCATTAAGTATCCATACAACAATAATAATCATATTTAATTCATACAAAAAAATCCAGTATAACCGATTTTATACTAGCTTACTTGGAAAAATCAATTAACATATTGATAGTATTACCGTGTAGGTCTTTAAATATCATATATTATGTTATTTACATGCCGGTTCTGGGATTTGAACCAAGATTTTACTGACACTCGTTCAAGTGCTTTCCAGCAATTTTACCCCTAAAACTAAAAACCTATGTACACATAAACATACTCGTATCTATATTTAGACATCATACATAGATGGAGTCAGACATGGTATTAATTTTAAATAGTTCAACTTTATTCATAATGAGAAACTATATATATTTATATATATACGTATATATATATATATATATATATATATATATATATATATATATATATATATATATATATATATATATATATATATATATATATATATATAAACTACAGGAATAAATTTAGTCTGTATTTAAAAATATACTTTGAATGAAGTGTATTTTTTTTCAAGTAAATTAGTCATTTTTTAAATAGAATAGGAGAAAACTGTTGATTTTTTTATTCAAACATTTTTACGAACTCGAAAATCTTAACAATAAAACAAATCCCTTTTAAATATTATTGTGTCAAAATGATTACTTCATTGGCAAATAAAAAATATAAAATAAATTCAATTTATTTTTGTAAAATTTAATATCACCTGCCTGAATTATATTTAACGTAGGTTGGTATCAACAAATAATTAGTTGTTCAAAATACGTATATTTCATGACGTTGTGAAATTTCTTTAGCATAATTTATTTAAGACCTACATAATTCATAATTATCGAATTTCATACAGTTGTGTTATTATATTTTTTAATTTAAATTAAAGTTGAATTGTTATGACGATTATCGATAAGTGAGCAGAAATATGTCAAGGTATGCTTTGCAAAATTACTTCCGTATAATGTAACATTTTTAACTTCCGCATTAAAAATGAAAACAAATGTGATAATAAGATTTTTTCAATTAAATTATTTGTAATGTTTTAAAACAATATATGAATTTATATATTTTTTACCAATGGTGAAAACATTATTTGCGTAAATAAATGTGTGTTGGTACCTGGGTCGAAACTTACATTTTCCTATGAAATCATCACACATGCAGTGTTTGAAAATGATGCGGAATGCATCGAAACACGTGTCACAATAGATTTGAATAAATAGTGGTATTTATAAAGTAAAACATAAATTAAAAATGGATATTTATTATCGCACTGCCAAATCAATCAATGAAAATAATAATTACATTCAATTGCATAATAACGCGATTTATATTCCTATATATATTCTGAAACAAATTTGTAAAAAAAAACATAGAATTTTTTTATCAATGAGGATTATTAAAAAATTTTGTTAGGTATGTACTTAAAAGATAAAAAATATCAATCGGTGTATTGCACAATATCGCGATTTTATAGACTTTTTAAATGTGATGTTTTTACTGTAATAATTATTTAATTTTATCTTGGACTGACACCTGAAGCGCAAGCTAATTACCTTTCCATCATGTGTTTAACGATCAAGATAACACTGCTTCTATACGATGCAGTGCCCTATGCACCAGTGGGTGCGGATAAAGGTTAGAGAGAGAAGAATTATTACATATTATATTGTTATTATTTTACATATTTTTGTTAATATTGTTAAAGGCATTAGCCGTAAATGAATCTAAAATTAAAATAAATTAAAATAAAATAAACTTCCTCACACCCTTATCCGCACCCCAATGGTGCATCGGGCACTGCATCATATAAATGCAGTGTTATCTTGATCATTAACACACTAAGGAAAAGTGATCAGCCCTCCGCTTCAGGTACCAGCCCAGGGTAATATTGAATAAATATTGAGTGAAAAAATCGCTCATATAAAATAAACTTAGGGGGACAAGATAAATATTTATAAATCTTACTCTAGTAATAGTACATACCTACATCATTTTTATGGTCAATCGTAAAAAAAACATGTTACCTAATTTTAAAGGAAAAATGGTTTCCTCTTTATATTATTTTTTTTAAGCGGACAATGCAATTCACAGTAAAAAGAAGAGAGAAAAAAAACATAATATTTCCCGCAAAGGAAGTGGTCAATAATTTGACACATTTATTGTTCATGTCCTTGATAGATTTGATAATATTAGCAAATTCTAATGAAGAATTTTATCGAACGCTGATAATTGTGAAAAATATTTACACAGTCCTTACAGGATGCGTCTGCCAACGGAATTCCAGTCAATTCAAAGATAAAAACCGTTTGAATTCGGTCGTGTAGTGGTCACTGCGTTTAGCTACCCCGTTTAGGTTCCAGGATCGATTCCCAGATGTGTTAAAACAAATTTACGTGTTTTTTCACTCTATAATTTCACCCGGAAATGGTACCTGAAGCGCAGAAATAATCATTCTGCCTTTGTGTAATTAACGACCAATGTAACACTGCTTCGATTCAATTCGGATAAATTCATCGCAAGGCGAAACAGCTGTCACAAAAATAAATCATACTTGTTTATTTCACTTTAATATTATGAGATATTACCCAATTAATTTCATACGAATGATTACTTTGCCTTATTATTACGATTAACGATCAGTTTGATGCAGTGCCCTATGCACCATTGGGTGCGGATGAGGGTAGAAGATGATAAAATCGTTTGAAATAAGATAAAACATGTGTTTATTCGTTTTCTTATATCGTTCTTCCATGTATTATATTCTAAAATGCAATAAACTCGCATATGGTATGATCAAAGCCTTTATTATACAAATGAACGTACAGTCTTATGTACGTGTAGGTATAATTCGGAAATACTTTCCCATATACTTATCGTAATCATTTGTGACGTATTTTTAGATTCTTTTTTTTATTCTAAAACATAAATAAACTGAAATACTCAAATACAAAAAACTAACAACAATACGAAAAATAGTGACGAAAATAATTTTGTAGATGGAACAATATTCTTTTCTTTATTTTGTTATATTAGAAAATAAAATACAATAATAATGATAAAAAATAAAATTATATTTTCGTCGGTATTACAATAAACGTAATTATCTACTCAGATTATATGTAGGGTAGGTACTTTAGAAATACATTTTTAACTGATAGGTAAAAATGATAAATCTTAGGTAGACTGCCTTAATGAAATTTTTATGTTTTTCTGCGTTCTATATACATTTTACTTAAAAAATGTTTGAGAATATTTAATGTTTTATTAGTAGATATCGATTGTAGATAAAATATTTTTTTCTGAATTCATCCCTACAGCTTTTCACAAATAAATTATGAAAGTGAAGTCTAAGGCAAATTTATACAATTTTTTGTCTTAATAATCGTGAATCAGGAGATGTATTTTTCATTAATGCACATAGTGGAAAAATACATTTTTTACTAAATGAACCCATTCAGTTTTTCACAAATATATTTTAAAAGGACAAATTGATGACAAACTTTTTTATCTCTCTAATCTAGAATCGAGAGATTTTTTTTATTGATTGATGTCGATAGTGGAAAAAAATACGTTTTTCTTAATAAATCCCCTACATCTTTTTACAAATAAAAAATAAAAGTGGTGTTTAAGACAAATTATGCAGCATTTTATGTATTTAATCGCAAATCCTCATATTTATTTTTTTGCTAATAGATATAAAATAGAAAAATTATTGCTTTTAATAAATCGCTACGCCTTTTCACAAATAAATTGCACTAGTGATGTATTAGACAAATGTATGGTACTTTTTATCTGTATAACCGTGAATCCATACTTAGGTTTATAAAAAATCGTTTATGTTTTTAATATAAAAATAAGTACCTCATAAATTTGAGATTAAATTTATTAATGGTCTTAGGATTTCAATAATATATAATGTGACATAAAATAGAAATCTCGAATAATTCACAATTTATGTATTTTATGTAGGTGCATTCAATCCTACATGCATATTGTCAAGCGACTCGTATTTGGAGAATGATTTGTTCTCAATTTTATTTATTGTTTCGGCATTCACTTTGTGGCAAGACATGATGAAGTTCAAAAAAACACTTGTCTTTTACCACTTGAAATATTATTTTAATTTTCACGACTAGTTTCAGAAGCTACAGATGCTTCCATCTTCGGGTGTTAATATTAACTATATTTTATATTTATCCAAGTTTTCCTCGGTCTTTCTTTGCTTCTGTTACCAACTACATTTGCCTCAAAAATTTGTTTGTCTGCTCTTTCCTCACTCGTACGTTCCACATGCCAAAACGATCTCAACACACCTTTCTTAATTTTTATCGATAATGCTTATCTCAGCCTTGCATTCTTACCTTATTTCACCATTCAAACATCCATCATACATCGTTTTGCCGCACATCCGTCTGAGGGATCGCTTTTCAACTTCATTCAGTCTGCTTTCATCCTTCTTTTGCCAACTCCATGCGTCGCTTCCATACACAAGGGTTGAAACTAGAACCCCGTTGTGTACTGCCAGTTTAGCTTTCGCTGATAGGTTTTTATTTACTATAACTGATTTCAGTTCACGATTCACTCTGTTCCCAGCATAGTGGTATTTACCAAGTTTCATAACCAGCGGAGATACCTATAGTACATAAATAATAAATATTTATTATTATTACTACCATTATTATTACATTTATTATGAATGGTGTTTATTGATGCAAATGTAAGGTATGCGCGGGTAATATTGGACACGAAGTGGGACTGGCAGATTTGAACAAGAGTGTAATGTTATTGGAACTGTTTGAACGGGTTCCTTTGTTCAATCGCTCTCTGGAGTCAATAAGCTCGTATATTAATTACTTTTGTAGAACATTATTGCTTGTGATTATTTACGTTCGAGATAAACTGGCATCATGTTGGGTATCAGATATCTGGGAACCGGTGCGATTCTGTTCTTATTACACACGCACATGTGTATATACGTCACTAACTGATGGGGGAAATCGGGAAAAAATTGACTTTTTTTTTTTCAACAAAAAATTTTTTGTTACATTTGGCAGTCACCCAGTGAAAAGATGTTGCTACCAATATCAAATCATGTTTTCGTTTGCAAAAAAATATGTTTAATAATAGAAAAATCCTTTTTAAAGTAAATTTTGTATTTCATATAATAAAATAACTATTTAGTTTTTTCCACATATATTTGATTTGACCAGTGATCGGGTTTCGTCATTACCAATATCATCATCGAAGAAACCTAATTACTGGTCAAATGATATATGTGGAAAAAACTATATGATTGTTGTTTTACTGTATAAAATGCAGTTCCTACAAGAAATGTCAGAATAAAACTTAAAAACGATAAATTGTATTCCTTAAAAAAAGTATTATTTAAACCATATTTGAAGCAATGAATTCGTAATTTTACATTTTATGACTAAAAAAATAATTGTATATAAACATTTTAACCTACATGATAGAGTAGGTATTTAAAATACTTGCATGTGCTCAGTTCAGGGTGGTATTAATCAATCATAGGGCATGTATGAGAAGATGCATGAATATGGAAGAGGCGAAGAATATTCGCGAAAATATAATGGTGTTAGATTCTATTCTCTGGCGAGTGTTTTTGCCCAGAATTTTCACGCTTGAATTACATGAAATTATAGTAACTTTAAACATAAAAGAGTAAATCCACTCACGAGTAGGCATAAGCTTTGAAACTTAAAAAGTTGAAGCCTGAGTAGGGTCATGATAAGCGGTGTGCATAAGTCTTAGCTAGATTTCAGTGTCACTTGGACCTTAGGTAATTCGAAAAAAATTCTCTGTGATCGAGATATTATTTTCGATTCGATTTTTTTTACATTTTTATCTAAGCATATTTGTTACATTTTACCCCGAAATCCTCTTCCCAGTACCCAAATATTATCTGAAGTAACCATTGAGATCAGTTTAAGACATTAATGTCACATATCGAGTTGAATCAAACAATAAGGAGAGTGATTAAAAACAATTTGGGCACCGAATATCTGTGGGATCACGATATAAACATTTATCCCAGGCCTTGATAACGAAAACACGTGACGAATAATATAATATCATAATTAATATCGTCTAACTCATTATGGCCAATTGAGTCGATTCGTTATCACCGTTACTCCTATAAGTGTCACTAACGTGATAAGAGAACATTTTCTCAAGGAAGCTTCCAGAAAATCCCGACAGATGGCACTGATTATATTTCAAAAACAATAACATGGCATTTAATTACTTTTCTTAATATATATTGTATTATATTTTTAGATGTATGACTAATGAGTAAATGTTACTATTTTTTAGTTTCACAATAGGTATTAGTTACTATTTCTACTTCATATACAGAAAAAATGTACATTGGCGGGATTATCGCTAAAAAGCAATATCTTCAGATCGACTAAAAGCAGACTTGTGATATTGGTTAAAACGTTTGATACCTTATATAGCTGTTTGCAATCAGAGGGTAGATAGTGCATGAACGTAAAGTATAAATGAGAGAGAAAAAAATCATAAATTACAATTTACTGCTGTACCTACCTCTTGATGATGCAACTACTTCTTTTATTAAATACTCATAAAAATTTCAAATCGATGATAATAAGGAAGGCAAAGGATGAAGGGAGTTTAGGGAAGGAGGTAGAGGAAAATATTTCTAAAAAAAAATAATTAAAAATAGATAGGTTTTACCACAAAGTGACTGCCGAATCAATTAATGAGAAAGTATGTCTTTCCAGCTTATGTTTTTTAATTAAAATTGTCATATACTTATATCAATAGCTATAAATACATATTACGCCACCAAATTTGTGCACTGATTAGCATGGTTAGCTTTAAATGACCGAATCCAAAAACCGAATTAAGTAATGACTTCTTTTGAAGAAGTCATTATTCAATTCGGATCTTTTTTTTATCAACAAAATTTTGATGTTTTATAATCCTTTTTTAATCCTTGTCCACACTCAATGGGGTGCTGCACTACCTAACGTCCAAGTGACTCTGAAATCTTCTTCTTCTTCTTCTAACCCTTATTCGCACCCAATGGTGCATAGGGCACTGCATCATATTAACGCAGTGTTATCTTGATCGTTAACACATGAAGGAAAGGTGATCAGCCAGATACCAGTCCAGAGTAATATTGGATAAATATTAGAGTGAAAATATCACTTACAATATTTATTTGACCTAGGAATCGAACCCGGGACCTCCAGAACGGTAGCCGAGGCCATTGCACTACGGAGGCGGACATCTGAAATCTAGCTACGGCTTATGCAACACCGCTTATCACGACCCTACTCAGGCTTCAACTTTAAGTTTTATAGCCTATGCCTACTTGTGAGTGGATTTACTCTTTATGTTTAAAGTTACTATAATTTCATGTAATTCATGAGTGAAAATTCTAGGCAAAAACACTCGCTTCCGGATCTTTATTTCCATCGCCCATGTCTATATTTTTTTATACGTGGAAGTGTACACACACCGCAAAGGGTCTAAGTGTTTTCATGCTCTGCGTTGCACGCTATTAATACATTTCAACACCTTTTTACGAAAAAACACGCCGAAATACTGTCACTTAAGAAATGTCTGCCCGCAGAAAATATTTCAACACAAGTATAGGGCAAAGCGTAAAAATGTATTCGCGTTTTTTAATCACACTCTAGTATAGTTACACAAAAAATTGAACTTTTTACTCATTATCTAATATTACCAAGTACTTAAAAAAAAAACGACATCACTCTAACAAGATGAAAAAAATTTAAAATTATCTCTATACAAGTAGAATAAAATAACCTTATGGTGGAATAATTAAAAGATAAATCATTTACAATTTTATTTTGATTTTATAAAATTAAAGTAAAAAAACAGTCTGATGATGTCGGTTACGATAGAAACCGGTGGCTGGTCAAATAAAATTTGTGTGGAAAGTTTTTTTATGCAGTTTTTTTTATATTCAACTATTTTTTTGCTCGTTATGCGAATTACTCGTTATGAAAGGTGCTCGTTATGAGAGGTGCTCGTTATGAGAGGTGCTCGTTATGAGAGATGCTCGTTATGAGAGGTGCTCGTTATGAGAGGTGCTCGTTATGAGAGGTGCTCGTTATGAGAGGTGCTCGTTATGAGAGGTGCTCGTTATGAGAGGGTCTCGTGATGAGAGGTTCCACTGAATTGCTCGAAAAATGAACGACAAATTCAAATGGCGATTCGATCTAAATTCGAATGAAAGGATTTAAATTTAGAATTAAGAACGCTCATTGCGCGTTCCATATTCAAAATCATTCAAATATGAATGTTTTTTGTTCTAAATTCAAATGGTCCCTTTGTGTCTGCGCGAGCTATCTGCGCAAGATTCTCAGTATGCCATGCTGTCGCTCAACGACATAAGGGGTATCTACACTCTAAGGGATCTGAATTACTTAGGCGGTTGGTTACATATATGATTTCAATATATTTTTTACTTTTTTACTATGCCCCTTGTCCGTACCCAATGGTGCAAAGGGCACAATTGAATCGACACGGTGAAAACTGATTTTTATTTGTATAAAGCAAGGGGATTTTTGGATATATGCATACAAAGAGAATATAATACCACAACAGTTGTAAACAATATTTGTAAACAATTGTCGCCTCTTTCACATTCACGCGTCTTCTCATATATGCCCGTCGATTATTCCGACTCCTGACCTGACCACATTCAAGTATTTGAAATACTTGTTCATGCCAATTTTTCTTGGGTCTTTCTCTTCTTCCATTTTCAATAATATTCGCCTCACAAATTCGTCTTACTGTTCTGTGCATGTATATGGTAGGTTGGAAGATATTGCTGCTTTACAACAAAACCTCAACATTTACATAAATTATGTTCAAGATATTGAAATTAATAAATATAATTGATGGTATAAAAAAAGAAGTGAAGAAGCTCGTATTGTCCTCCACATTAGTTGTCGGTACAATTCGGTGCCCTATGCATTATTAGCTGAATATCTAAATAGCATTGATGTCCATAATATCCTACTTATGTATAAAAAATATTCTAATAACGGTAGTTACCCCATTTGGGCCTAGCACGCTGGCACAGTGAATCTTTCCAACCATCTCAACAGATCTTATTTCCAAGATCTCTTCGGGAGCTTCCAAACAGGAAATACGCTCTCGCCATTTTGTTTTTTTTTCATTCCAAATTTAAATTTAAATATCGTTCGGTTCCACGTTTAAATTGAGCGGGAAGTTTGACAGCCGTTAACTTTGTGGGAGGGAATGGGACATTGACATTTTGTTTTATAGACATGACAGAATTAATTTTTACATGGACATATGTTGAAGGGACTATTTATTTTATTTTTAATAATAACATAATATCACCAGATTTTTTAAAAATTATTATAAAGATAAATATTTGTTTTTTTTTTTACAAAAATACTTCAATTCCATACTATTTCTGTGAGCCTAAGCAGCTCATTATTAGAAATAGGTGTCAAATTGTGGAACAGTGGATTCGAACCGAGAAACTCTTACTCAAGAGTCCGCGACACTAACCACGGGACCACAACCCGACAAAAGTATTTATTAAGTTTTTTTTTTAAATAATAATTTCCAAAGCCTCTACTGATGCTTATCTGCGGGTTGAATAGTAAGTATAGGAAAAATAAAAGCAAAAAATACATTAGTAGGTATATATTACGATAATAATTTTTCACAGTTTTTCAATAATAAATCAATAATTATAAATTTTTCACTGAGATTTTCATATATAGCAAATTCTGATACAAACATAAAAAAATTAATTTTATAATTTTTACTAGACAGCTTATTTGAAGCGAAACACACACCCTATGTAAAATTAGAGCATTGACACCATATTTTCTTTTGTGACGTCACTTAATTATATTTTAATTACCTGGTATAATATTAGTGTTACTGACTTTTAAAGGTTAACAATAATAAACCCACCAATCGAAATTTTAATAAAATATTTAAAAACGCGACTAGAAATTAAAGTGTGTTTGAATATATAATTCAATCAATCGTGTTTGAAAATGATGCGGAATGCATTGAAACACGTGTCACAATAGATTTTAAGAAAAAGTGGTATTTAATAATAGGCCGGCATATATGAGAAGATGCACAAAATTTGGAAGAGGCAAATATTTTTTATCAAGACAGAATGGTTTGGCGCTCTGTTTTCTCTGCCTACCCCTGCGTATAATGACATGATGGTTAATTCGTTAAATACTCAATCAAATATTTGACCATGCCAAATACATAGTTATGCCTTGTTTTATGCATATTATTAGTCTTATGCAAATCAATATCTATATATATCTATATAAATGTGGAAAATCTATATAATACCTGATATTGACTTTTCACCCTTAGAAATTAAGTCAATCAAGTAACTTATTTAAGATATTTGAATCAATTATTAAGGAACCTGTTTCAATACTAAAAATAAACATATAAATTATTCCTGAATACTTAGATATAATAATAAAAACCCTTATCCGCACCCCAATGGTGCATAGGGCACTGCGTCATATCAACGCAGTGTTATCTTGATCGTTTACATATGAAGGAAAGGTGATCAGCCCTCTGCTTCAGGTACCAGTCCAGGGTAATATTGAATAAATATTGCAGTGAAAAAAATCACTTATATTTATTTAACCACCCTTGGGAATCGAACCCGGGACCTCCAGAACGGTAGCTGAGAGTGCTGACCATTACACTACGGAGGCGGACAACTTAGATATAGAAGTATTAAAAATTTTATACATACATATGGTACTCGTGTTGTTTAAAAGTAAAATACAGTGAATTAAAGTAAATGCAGTGCTATATGCACCTTTGCGAAGATGCAAGAAGTCATTTTCACTGCTTTCAGCGCATATTATTTACAATGAGCTTATTAAGATTCCACCCTAATGTAAATTATGATATTGGTAAACGTAGAAATATTTTGGGGTGCCATAAATTGTCTAGCACCTTGAAGGGGACGTATTCAGATTAACTTGCCATGTATGCGACTGTAGATGGCACTACGTACAACGATTTCAACACGATCTAATCATTAAAAGTAATTTCCCCTAACCATAGTTAAAAATAATCTAATATTAGTACGTAACACGAATAGATTATTCTTTAAAAATATCTGTATTTTTTTTTCTTATTATCTTTCAATACCGGTTTATAGGGACTATTTTTTACTTATATAATGACGAAAAAAACCTTTTAAATACAATATTGTGACAAATTTCCAAAAACATCCATTGCAAGCCCTGTTTAGCAGTATCTATCCACCTAATAGTAAAAAATAAATATATGTCGGTTAATAAAAAATATAGTTAGCGGTTGATATTATAGAGTAGATAAAATTCAATCAAGATTCTTATCAGGCCTTCGAAACCCACCCCTCTATTCGATGATTCCATAAAACTTTGAAAGTTAGAAAATATTCAAATTCGTAATAATGGTCCCATTAATCATGGCTCCATTGATTAGCGCAGATCGTCACATGCAAGCAGTTACCCCTTCTGGCCTCCCCTATCGGTCCCCTCGCCCCCCACCCCCACCCCCGCCAAGAGAAGGGGGTAATAAATTGCCGAACATATATTTTATATTGTCTGAACTATCTTCGATCGGAATCACGATAGTGTAAGAGCAGGTGAGGGTGCTACCCTACCGAGAAAAATTAAAACTAAAGTCGTCAACCAGTGGCTAAATTTGTTTTTAAATCATTTCGTCACCTTATTTCTTTATAACTTATGAAAATGTATGACAATTTTCGATTTATTTCAGTGATTTTTCCATTCACTAACCTTTAATAGTTATTTTGTTTAATTTACTATACACACACACACACACACTTAAATAAACAGTTTGAACTAAGTTTTTTTTTTGACAAAAAAGAGAAATATTTGTGTTTTTTTACTTATTTACAAAAATACTTCAATTTCATACTATTTTATGTGAGCTTAAACGGCTCATTATTTAAAATAGGTATCAAAATGTGGTATAGTGGGTTCGAACCCAGAAACTCTGACTTGATAGTCCGCAACACTGACCACGGGGTCACAACCCGACACACGCTATTACGTAAGGAACAAATTACTTATATTAGTTAGTATGAAAAAATCCTTGAAATTGTTCGAAAATCAACTAGAAATTTCGTAAGTCATAAAATAATAATTTCATTAATTGATTCGGCAGTCACTTTGTGGTAAAATCTATCCGTTAAGTTTTACGGTGTTTGAAAATGATGCGGAATGCATCCGAATCACGTGTCTCAATAGATTTTAAGATATAGTGGTATTTACCAAGTAAAACTTAAGTTAAAATGGAGATATATTACCGCAAAGTAACTTGCCAAATCAATTAATAAAATAACATATTGTGACATTCTCCTTATCTTTCATCGTTCACTTTGTGTAATACCACTTTGGAAAACATTAAAAAGGATACTTCATGACTATCTCTTTAGTGTAATTAAAATGGTCTTAGTTTAGATAATCTAGGAAAATTAGAAATAAAATGATGGAATGATTATTCCGAAACCGGTATTACATCACAAAGTTAACAATGCTTTTAACCATAGATAACTAAACATTCGTCAACGCGACGACGTCCTTCTCCAAAAAAGTCAAATGCACTTGCTTCCCTGCACCTACGGAATAGTGTTTTATTGTTAAATGTCTCTTATTTCATTCCTAATAAACCAAACTTAAGTGTCATGTAATTAGTTACTATTTTTAATAAGTATTTTTTATGATTCTCTCGTTTTTAATTGCGTAGTCCGCCAGACGAATGTTTAGTTACTATGTATCTACAAATATAGTTCAGTCATCTAGGGTTAAAATACAAAATTTAACATATTATGATTAATGTAGGTATTTATGTTTCAATTCGTGATTATATCCTTACATATTTCGAACAAAAAATGTAGAAATTCTAGCGGCGAAATAATATTCTATTTCGTGCTTGGGTATCAGATCGAATACCAATACCAAGTAATTGTTGAATAAAAAAAAATGTCACGGGGCTGTGTTTACCACCCCTAGCGGTTCGAATTTGAATAATACGTAAGAGGCAGTGACCGGCGATATCGGCGATACACCCTGACGTGAGCCCTTATAAAATTGTTCTTAAAACACGATATTTCACAATAAACGTCGAGGAGTTTTTTTTCCTATATTTTATTTTCCCGATAATATTGCGGGGGGAGCCAGGTTGATTGGAAGGGGTGTATTTATGACTTACTTTAGCCTGGAACAGAAGTAACCTGATAGGAACGGAGAAACTAATTTATTGGGGGTGGAACGAATGATTGATTTGGAGTATGGGACGATACCGAAATATTGTATTATTTTCAACGAAGACTATGAAATAATCGTATGAATGTCTTAACTCATATTCCATGTAAATAATTGCGACAAATCATGCTATACACATAAGACATTATTCACATATAAAGGGATATAATTTACGATTATTTTTCTTGTTTTCTTCTGTTTCAATCGTATTGACTGACAGTTAGGCAAGTTTTTAAACTATGAGTTCTGTATCTCATATGGAGATACAGAACTGGTACCCGAGTACTAAATACCCCGAAGAATTACATTAAATACAATATATTTACCAAGTAAAATTTTAATTACAATTGGATAGATATTACCACAAAGTGACAGAATTAATTAATAAAATGATCAATACTCTTCAGGTGTTTTGATATTAATAGGTTTTGGTGATCATCTGTCGATGATAACATCTGTAGTTTTCGAAACTAGTCGTGTGAAATAAACTCAATTAGTAGTAGTCTTACACAAGAGTTTAATTTTCAAAAACTAATATTTTTCTGGAAAAGCTATTTTTGAGTTTAAAGGAATTTTTGAGTCTCGCCTTCGAGAAATTGTGTAATTTTTCTAGGGCTAGTCCTATAATGTTGAAGATCATAAACACACCCCGAGAAAAGAAATAAAAGTAAATAAAACAATTATTTAATGATCGCCTGTTCGTTCACGAGCGAATGCGCCACAGAAACTATAAACTGACCGCTATAAACTTCCAATATGGGGATATTCCAATTTGAGTCGTACACGAATTGTAAGAATAATTGTTACGTGTTTTGTCGGGTACGGGCGCTAACAATCGAACCTGAATTATCGCGTATCGCCTTCGGCGCCGTCCCGACCACCTCTGGGCCGAGAGGGGGATGCGATGACAAGCACGCGAACCTGCTACTCCGATACAAGAAGCCCGAATATTAACCCCCTCGCTACACCCCAGGCACCAATCTATCCGACATCGTTTAACCCCCTGCCTCCCGCCATTATCGATTGCCATTACTACATTTCACCGCCATACACGAATATGTATATATTTTAGCTTTTTTTTCTTCGCAGGTCGAACATCAAATGAACACTACAGTCACGGAAGCCGACTGTGTCAAGAACGACTGAAGGAACGAAGATACAAGATTCGATACGGGACTCGTATATACCACACATCCCCTCGATACCATAACGTGATGAGCTAGAAACGCTGAATCGGGTAGATTCGACTAATCTGCGAGCGATGAAGGTGAGAATAGCGATCTAGACGAAGAATCACGAACTGCGAGCGAGGATTCGCGAGTACGGTTTCCGGGGTTCCGAACGTTTCCAAAACGGCATTCTTAGCGAAGAAGCAGGTGGCGGTGGGTGAGCGGGTGGAGGCTGCGCCCCGCATGCACCCGACGGGGGCGGCGGCGCTACCTGCCGCGCAGGACCTGGAGCCCCACGCCCTGCACTCCATGGACTGGCTCTTCAAGAAGGAGCGGATCTACTTACTAGCTCAGTTCTGGCAACAGGTGAGTCCCGCGCTCGGTGATTCATCGCCGCTTCATACTTCATCTCCGACAGCTCGAACTTAATAAACTACCGATAATTTAATTTTAACTAGCTCTCAGTATCAATCCGCGTCATTAACTGGAAGATTCAATAACATAAAACGGAATCGATTACCCATAACAGCGCTACATCATCTTCAAACCGAATTTCTTTAACTCTTCGTCTAATTGACCTTAATGTAGCTATCGAATAATGATTCGACATAATTCATTTCGAGTTCCCTATTATTGCTTCGCTCAAAATTAATTTGAAGGTCATCCATCAGTCGGTAACGGAACCATCTAGACTCGACACTGAATAGGGACCCATCGAATCGATTAAGATATTAGTAGTCACGTTTTACGGGATCGCCTTTATAAAGACGTATTGAATATCGACTAAAGCGACTGGTTATTCAACAAACAATAATTTGTTTCTTCGGATCGGATAGTCGCACGGAATTCCTAATAGCTAATAACTTACTACCTCTCACCCCCGACTGAGAAAAGTCAGTTGTTGACTGTATCGAGATACCTACAAAAACACCCATGAAAACTCTCATTATACTAAACGACAAAATTCCCCGATATTACAATCATAATTCAAGTCTCACCAAAAACTAAATCGCCCGTGAACTCAGTAATAAAAAAACTAAACACTTCATCGAATGAGGTTTTTATATTAAATACCAATTTGAAACGCGATGAAATGTGAAGTGATTCGAGAAAAATAACGATTTTATTTATTTGTATAGTTTTTACGTAAAATTCTGGAGAATATCATTTGATGGCCTTTAAAAACATTTAACGTTTTCCAATATATTTTTTTAGTTTAGTACAATCGCACAAAATGACATTTTGATGATTTCGGTATATTTTGAGAGTCATTCGTTATGCTGTCATCATCTCCCTCATAAAAAAACAAGCATATCACAATACTTTTATTCCAATCCAGTCTTGTCTCTTTTCTGGTCTAATATTTGCACACCGTTCAAAAGTCGCTCTGAATCGACGTCACATATCTCGGGTTTCTTGCCTATTCGTCAAGTTATCGGCGCAGAAGTGCAAAAGAGGACAGTCGGTGAGGCGGGGGCGATAAAGCCTTAATTGCCTCGATCACGGTTGAGTGGATTAACTAAACTGCCGTGTCGTTTCGCTAGTTTGCTCTTCTGTATACCAAACAGGCGTAGAGGCACATTTTCATCCGTTTGATGGGTACGTTTTCGTCGATTCGTAGCTTTTTGTCTTTTACACGCCACGTTTGTATTACCTCCCACTGATTACGAATAAAATCAATGTTACGCTTAAAAATATATCAGATAAAACAACGAAAAACAAACATAAATAAACAGTGTAGCGAAATATCTATAAATCATGTATTTTAACCTTTTTTTATATTTTTTTTAAATATATAAGTTCACTTATTCGCCTTAATTATAGTGGCAAAGGTTTTCAAAAGAATAAAATAAAAAGTCGTCATGCATAATATATTATGTAAGTATTGGATCTAGTTACCTTGAGGGACTGCACTGATGAAAATATATGTATACCTATTTTTAATTATGAAAGTATATGAATATTTTTATTTTATTTTATATATAAATTCATTAGAGCCAACAATAATTTTGATCCACCCATTACAATACCATAAGTATTCTTAAGCATTTCAGCTATTTCCTATTTGAAGCTAGATTTGAAATAATATTTTTCTTTACGTCATGATCGTCGATACAATATTCTCTAGCTCATAATCTCGTAAGATCGATTACACCCAACAATGCAGGCTCTTAATTGAATTATAATTCGATAATTTCGTTACAGATGATTGACAACGTCGGATATTTTTTTCTAGAATCAAATTACAGCGCTCCACAGTAAATCGAGGCTAGACCAACTTTAAAAATGACCATAAAAGCATTATGCCAAACATTTTTTTCGATAAATGTCAAAATATATGTATGTTATTATATTTGTGAGGTATTATATACCATATTCTATCAATGAGGTCCGAATTCTGGATTATATTAATATAATCTAGACCCGCCTGAAAACATGATTTCATTTTTTTATGTAGCTTTGAGCAGTTATTTTATTTACAACATTTTGAGTTTGTCCAAATACTTGTTCACAAATCTGTATTATCTCCAGTATATGTATTATCTTATAATCTGTATTATTTATAAAATAAAATTAAGATAGATGAATAAAAATATGGAAGTTAAATTAGTTCTAAATAAGTAGTTGGTGTTTTAAGAATATCGGAGAATTTTGGTAATATTACAAATATCCTGTATGCATCATCAATCAAAAAAAGTATCAGCGCAAAAAGCGGTATCAGAAGGTTTGATTTGTTGCCTTTAAAAAACAAATAACATTTTTTCCAAGACCTAGTATCCTTCTCGTATTAAGAATACCGAGATATGTATCGTTAATTATCACAAAAGACAAAAAACTAGCCAGTTTACCTCATCATTATGTGGAAAATTTGATCCGTTCGAGCCGCAGAGTCCAATGGGCGTCTGCTATAATTAAATATAGATTTGTGTCGATTCTCATTTTTTGTACATTGCAACACCGTAATTGGCCGCCATTATCGAAGCCGTTCAATGGAGAAACTTTACAATCTTCGTGTTGTTCCTATAGTTATTAGGGATCATATATCTGGGACAGACGTGAACACGACACAACTAGAAACAGACAAATTTGAACAACCGCATCGAAAGGGTGAATGCGGCAAGAAAAGATTCGTTTTTAAATATAAGAAGTCGAGGGATCTTGCATCCCTTAGGTCTTTTGCGACATCCCTCTGTGTCAAAGCTCCCTCTCAAGATTTACTTGAGTTATGTAACTCACGACCTACAGCAGTAATCAGCTGATCATGTGCATAGCCTTCATATTTGAACACACTCAAAATGTTGTAAATAAAATAACTGGTCAAATTATAAGCTACATAAAAATTTTAAAGCACGTTTTCAGACAGGTCTGGAGTATGTGAATATCATCCAGGATTCGGATCTCATTGGTAGAATACGACCACTTAACCGAGCTTATAACCCAGGTCGTAATCCCTGTAAATGCCCAGACTTCCATATTCTTCTTCATCTGTGTTGAGATGTCAAAAAATGTGACTAATTTTATTTTTTTTTGAGATTTATATATTAATTTTTAAATTAAACACAAACTTCTTGAGTCTACTAAGATGTAATTTGTTAAAAAAAAAAAACAAATTAAAATTAAAATTGTGACTCTTACTTAAGTAGCTAGAATTGTATAGCTATATAAGAACCGTCAGTCTATTTAATCTTCACATTCATTTGAAAATGCCATAACTAGGCGAAACAATTGTCACAATTTATTTATTTTTAAGTGTTTTTTTTAAACAATAAAATACAACTTAGTATACTCAAGAAATCTTTGTTTTATTTAACAATTAACACATAAATTAAAATGGAGTTCAACAAATTAAACGCCAAATCAATAAATAAAGATACTGAGATGTTTAAGTATTTCCTCAAATAACGTTTTTAAACTTAAATTTTACACAGTATGTATCCATATATTATTTTATTCTTTCGTTATATAATAAATTGCAACATTTCATCCGATGCCTAGGATTTTTTCCACACGTAGATCAGATTATCACATTTGTTATGTAAGTTTTTAATTGAATTTCAATTCTCATGGTTCTTGTCTTGATTGATAGGGTATCTACTTAGAAGGTATACAGAAGCGTAACGAATTCTGAAACTCAATATTTTAAATTAAATTCCCATAAAAAATGCCATGGTTATTGATAACTGCTTCTACCGATGATTTGTAGCTTAAAAATTACCGAATTATTCTTTTGAAATAATTTATCGTATTAGATATAATAAATTAGAAATTTCTAATGTACATACATGATTTTGATAACGTAACTAGGTAATTTAATATGTTTATGCTTTTAATTTAATATTGCACCATTACGCAGTTGCGTGTTTTTCATCAATTGGTACCGATGACGTAAATGCTTGTGTGTAAAGTGTTCCGCACAAGTTTTAAAGTGATAGCAGTTCTGCGCTACCAGAATGAAATACTTAGAACAGTGTCCTCAATCTCAGCGGTAACAGGGATCGTAGTTTCCCTCTTCATCCTTCAACGTTCCAAAGACACAACTCTAAAATTTATATTTAATTTCACAAATGATGCGGAATGCATCGAAACACGTATCACAATAAATTTTGAAAAATAGTAATATTTATCAAGTAAAACTTAAATTAAAAATTAATTGATTTCTTCAATTCTAGGACATATTCTAGTGTATATTGATTTTTTTTAAACTTTTATCAACTCCATTTTTCCCATTTTTTTTTTAAATAAATATAAATATCACTGTTGTCTTGTGTTTTTTTATAATAATTTATTACAACCATTCAAACGTAATAGTACCCTTTTACTACCTAAATCTCTTCTAAAAAAACTAACTAACTAACTAACCATCACGCCGCCTCCCCATAAGTTTAGGCAGAGAAAATAGAACGCCACACCAATCAGTCTTTGTAAACAATCTTCTCCTCTTTCACATTCATGCCTTCCAGTACTCGTATTATCGAATTGTTACAGAAAGGGGAATCGAATCCTGATTTTTAGGGATAAGCTACTCACTTGATCCTACCACTCGTCCATAACTTGAATTTATACCATATGTAACGTATATCATCCTAATAGTAAAAAATGGTGATATATACATTAATTCGTTTTATTCCAGTGCATGGAACGCCAAAGGGTCTAAGTGCAGAAAAAAAAAGAAAACAAAAAAAGTGGTATTTCAAAGTTACCGTTCTTTCCACATAATCTTCCCTCATTAACCAAAACGCGTCGGACGCTTTCTAATTTGATCCAAATGCATTTTTTTAATATTTTCAATAAGTTAGCCCCTCATGTGTTGGATTCGACACGGTACTTAATGATTAATCAGTATCTTCAAAAACCTCGTCGGCTTTTCATTATTTTCTACATGTGGCATTTGTAACTGTCATGGCGGAATGCGCCTTTTATTATTATTGTTTTTGGTATTAAATCGCCAAAAGGAGATCGCCAGAGTCGTTAGCGATAACCAGGCTGTCGAAAAATTGTTGTAAGTGCCAACAATAAAATAAGAAAATAACACGCATGAGGTTTGCGCACAGTGCGATTGAAACATATCTTAATATTTGTTCCTTGAGTTGAAAATATAAATGTTTTAAAATGGTGGATTGTGCAACAGGGTTGGGGTCCCAAAAATCTGGATTCCGACTTCCAATGACTTGGCAAATAACGTTTTTTTTATCTAATGTGACACGTGTTTTTATACAATCACGTGTTAATAAATTTAAACAATAAATATTTATAATAATAAAAAATTTAAATAAATTAATAAAAAAATGTTATTTTAACCATTTTTTAGTTAATTTTGAATTTAAGATAAGACATTCTTTTTGGAACAACGAACGATGTTTTTATATTTTGTTCATATAATTTGAATTTAAATTTCGAATGCTATTCAATATAAATCCAAAAATGAAACAATAACTAGTAATATGAGTAGTCATTTTTGTTTAATTCAATTTTAGAATCATATTATCGTATTCGAAATTTAAATTCAAATTATACGAATAAAATATATAAACATCGTTCATTGATGAATTCAGAATATTTTATTCCAATATTCATTCGGTTTGCGAGATATTTATTTGAATTTGGAACGAGACAAACCCACCAACCAGCATTGCCGAAATATATAAACATCGTCCGTTGTTCATTTTTGAATTTAGAATTTTTATTCCAATATTAATTCGGATTGAGAGACATTTATTTGAATTTGGAACGAGACAAACCCACCAACCAGCATTGCCGAAATATATAAACATCGTCCGTTGTTCATTTTTGAATTTAGAATATTTTATTCCAATATTAATTCGGTTTGAGAGACATTTATTTGAATTTGGAACGAGACAAACCCACCAACCAGCAATGCCGAAGGAGACAAAAAGAAGCCGTTCGAACCGGCGAGCCTTTTGATTCGAATTTGAATTTGACAAAACGCATCAACTTGATGGATTAATCAATTTATTTTTGAATCGGACACAGCCGATTCGAGAGATTAATACTAATTTGGTCCAGGGGTCATGGAGCCGAGATTTTTATTAGGTAGTCGTGAAAGACATCAAAGAGCAACGGACAAATGATTTATTTTTTTGGAAAAAATGGCCGATCTCGTCGTCACCACATGTCGGCATCGCTTCTTTAATGATCACCTGGAGGTATCTTTACTAGCAGGGGTCCTAAACCGTTGACATGAGCGTTTGAAATTTTGAGTGCGCCCAAATACTTGCTCACAAATCTGGATTATCTCCAATTAAGAGTTATTTTTTATTGCTGAGTAATATATCCAAAATTAAACTAGTTTTATTGGATTGACTTCTATATTAATTTATGTATATGTTAATATGTGACACGTTTCGTCTTCTTAAGACATTATCAACGTGTTTGATAATGTCTTAAGAGACAATGGTGGAGTTTTTAAGTGGTATAACATAAAGTAAACGATGAATGATAAGGGGAATTAATACTCATCTTGTCCGCCTCCGTAGTGTAATGGTCAGCATGCTCGCCTACCGTTCTGGAGGTCCCGGGTTCGATTCCCAGGAGGGTTTAATAAATATAAGTGATTTTTTCACTCTAATATTTATTCAATACTGGACTGGTACCTGAAGTGGAGGGCTGATCACCTTTCCTTCATGTGTAATCGATCGAGATAACACTGCGTTTATATGAAGCAGTGCCCTATGCACCATTGGGGTGCGGTAAGGGATTTATTATTATTACTATACTCACCGTACCACAAGTTTAATAATGCTCTTAATAAGCAAAATATATAAAAAATACACATTGGTTTATTTATTCATTCATTTGTCACTTTTTTTTACAAAACTATGAAGACTACAAGACTATAAATTTATACTATGTTGGAGACATTCCGAATGATTTAAAATGCCATGATTACGTTTGTAATAAACACATTTAAATTATTGAGTACGCACACATAAGGTGAATCTACCTGTTCATCTTGGGGTCCATTAGTTCATCTCCCCTGCCCTAATCGATCCTTCTCTCTAATCGATCCAGATACCCCCTCCACTCGCCCGAGGAGATGACCCCCCCCCCTTACCAAACGCTGATGTATTTTTAATGATTTTTTTTACTTGGATCATCGGCATCGGACGCTGATCGCAGTCATTTGGCTGTAGATTATGGCCGATTCCTAAATCACAAACAACTATCGAGTTCCGAGTAAAAAAACACACTCATCATCACTAAAATCATTCACAATTTTCATCCTTTTCTACTCGCAGCCGGCATTTTGCCAGCCGCATCACTCAACTCCAGATTTCTTGCGTTCGGATATTAGATATTACCCGTATCAAATATAATTAAAGGAGAGAATATGGCCTGGGCATGCGATGCTTATCATGAATGTTTTTTTTTTTTGGAAATTAGAGAAAAAGTGATATTCCGTTTGAAAATACCAAAAAAAAATGTAATTGAATTCTCGGCTAACTAGCATTGGCTCAATTTGAGAAACAGATTAATTTAATAGACAAAATAGCACTCTTGCGGTACGAATATAAGCGGTTCATTGTTGGGATGCCATCATTCACCAGTGAATTCGGTCGAAATGCGATCCCTCAGAAGAATGTGCGGCAAAACGATGTATGATAGATGTTTGAATGGTGAAATAAGGAAAGAATGCAAGGCTGAGCTAAGCATTATCGATAAAATTAAGAAAGGTGTATTGAGGTGGTTTGGGCATGTGAATCGAATGAGTGAAGAAAATATATTGACAAAAATTTATGAGGCGAAGCTGGTTTGTGATAGAAACAGTGGAAGACGCAGGAAAACTTGTCACTGTCAAGTATTTCAAAAACTTGAAGGTCAGAAGTCGGCATTGTTATCTTTGTTGTATGGCAATATAACAATATTCTTCATTCATCATTCATCGTCCACTTTGTGTAATACCACTTAAAAACAATACTTCATGACTACTGGTTCGAAATAACCATTCCATCATCAGGACAAATGTAGACAGTCCACATTTGACCTGATAATCAAATGGTTGTTTAGAAACCAAAAGTCATGAAGTAGTGTTTTAAAGTGGTATTACACAAAGTGAACGATAAATTATAATAAGAGTGTTGTTTACCTAAATAACTATCCCAAACTAACCTAAACTAACTAATCGACTAATCTAATCGACTAATTAGTCTGACGACACACGTGTTGAATAATCGGTAGTTTGGTAATCATCGATTAAATTCGGCGGGATATGTGACCTTGCGTATCGATTCCCAGGCCTCCTCTGGCGTTCCTCAGGGCCTATGTTTCGGTCCCTTTGTACACCGTGGGACCCCTACCGGTCGCATTCTCGCGACGGTGTTGGACCTCTAAGATTGTGACCAGCGCGGAATCTGCGACCCTAAAATGAAAAAAAATCCGCCTATAGAATCATTTCAACCAAGTAAACTAACCTCCAATCAAAGACCAATGTTGACCATGACGAATGTCCCAATCAAATGTGCGTAAGATTTTTGCTCTCACAACTTTTAAGTGTATTCAAACACGAAGAAAATATGACTAAAAACGAAAGTGTCACCAATAATTTTCTCTAGTGAAAATTCTAGTGAATCTTGTACAATGTTTCGAAATTGGATCATATGTGTATATATATATAGAACTATCAATAATTTGAGTAGTGTTGTTATCAATCATAGGTAGAATTGGTGAATGTTACACGTGTGTAAACCTATGATGGTTGTAAGCCCCGCAAATATTCAGATATCCATATTCTTTTTCATCTATGTTGAGATGTCAAAAATAAAACAAAGATATTAGAAAAGAATGTAAGGCTAAACTGGGATCATTGAAAAGATTAGAAGAGTTCTTTAAGGTGGTATGAACACGTGGAACGAATGGATAGCGCGAGAATGTCTTAGAAAGTATATTTGGCGAATGTGAGCGATCAGATCAATCCGAACCTAAAATCTGGTGGTGTCAAAAGTCTACATAATCGGAGGGCATGTATGACTAGCTAGGAAGATATGTCAGGCCAGAACAGTCTGACGTTCCATCCTCTCAGCCTACCCCTGCGGGGAAACGGCGTGATGGTAGCAGTAGTAGTAGTAGTAAATACTTTTTCACAAATATGAATCTCTGCACTAAGAAGTTATTTATTCAAAGTTGAGTAGTGTGGTTGTCAATCATGGATAGAATGGTAAATGTTACACATCTGTAATGTAAACAGTTAGCAATACTAATTTATGGGGCGATTTTAGCAGGAAAGAGAAGCATATAAACGAGGAAGAGATAAATGTTGAAAAAATAATATCCCAGAAACTGAACCCTTAATTTAGTTTAGCTATCTGTCGCCAGAGCGCCACGTATCATCCCCATGAGATATAACCTACCTCCACTACGCAACAGATGGCAGTAGTTTTTTTCCTTACCGTTTTACCGTAAATCTCAGAATATACAAAAAATCCCTAACCTTCTCCAACACCCTAAAATATATTTTTTCTTATACTAACTAACACATTGCATTGAATATTTAATATGCTGGATACATCTAACGTTGAATATATCAGTTTTATTATTGAAAATTACATCATATGTTGTAATCAAACATGTATAATAATAACAATAAAATTTTATGATCTGTGGCGGATTTTTAAACAGGCATCAAAGGCACTCATTTCGGACCTAATAAATAAAAGGTTCTCAAAAAATTTCGAAAATAAAAAAATTATATAAATTTATCGATTTTACAAATTGGATAAAAAATTCGATTTAAAAAAAAAATAGGTTACAAAATTAAATTTTGCCCAAAGTGCTTAATCCGCCACTGATCACGAAGTACTCATTATTCTTCCCTTTCCATGAAATAAATTACAGTGAGAATATTGCTTTTTGCAAATATATCTGATTATTTCAATTAAATGATTTAGCAAAAATATCAGCAAATCAATCATTTGTGTCATCTTCCGTAGATGGATTTCATTTTCCACGCGATCCATAGCATGCTTCAATGAGTTCCCAGCCATATTATTACAGTCTCTATTAGACATATGATCATTAAAAACAAAAGAATATGACATATTACCAATTCCGCCATTAAAACATTTTGGAGTCAACCTTTAAAAATGCAGTCAAATCAGTTAATAAAATAAGACACAAAAATGTTGGGTTGTAACTGTACTCGGTATTTTTCACAATATAAATACGTTCGAAACTCAAATAAACTGCATTTGAAACGCCTTTTAAAAAGACCAACAGACAAATTTTCCTCAAATACCAATAAAATTTAAAATAATTGAAATTGACTTCAACTTTTATACCTTAAATACAATAATAACAGTCAATAAAATAAGACATGAAAATGTTGGGTTAAACTAAGCTTGTTTTTTTCACAATATAAATACGTTCGAAATAAACTACATTTGAAACGTATTTGAAAAAAAGCCAACAAATAAATTTACTTATTTATTGATTTGGCGTTAAATTTGTAGAACTCCATTTGAATTTATGTATTAATTTTAAATCCCCCATTAGCTACTGTTGTTTCCCATAAATTATTGCTGCACGTGTTAAAACTGTCACTTAGAATTGTGTAGCTACATAAGGACCGTAGTCCATTTGATCTTCACATTCGTTTGACAATGCCCTAACAAGGCGAAACAATTGTCACAATATAATTTTTTATGTGTTTTTGTTAATAAAATACAACTTAGTAGACTCAAAAAATCTGTGTTTGTTTTAAAATTAATACATCAAATAAATTTACCTCAAATACTAATAAAATATTAAATAATCAATAAAATTTACTTCACATTTTTATACCTCAAACATAAAATCAGTTATTTGAATAAGACATAAAAATGTTGGGTTACAACTACATTTAGTTTTTTTCACAATACAAATACGTTCGAAACTCGGTATTGAAATAAACTGCATTTGAAAAAAGGCCAACAGACAAATTTATTCGAGACCACCGACAAGCAGCAAGCAAAGCAGACAATAACCGCAGAGACAATACCGGAGCATAGACAATAATTATCATAGACGGGCAGATACAACGAGAAGGGCATGAGGCAGGAACTGAGTGGAGGAATAGGTTTATGCAAGACAAGTACTGCATACAATTGATAAGGTGTTCAAAATATAATTGATACCTTCAATCTTTCTTTTAGATATTTTTCATTTTTTTCATTTGTTTTTTTTTCTGCTTTTTCCATTTATCTTCACCGGTTTTTACATCACTACACTATATTCATGCCATTTATCGTAACTTTTCAAAGGCTTGATGCTACTTATGAGTCAAATTAATTTAAAAAACATAAATACTTGACAACTTTATACTCGTGTATTCCGACTCCGATTAACAATTATATGCATGTGTATGTGTTTTAATAAATATATGCATAATACAATTTGCACAAAGTTATACTACTAAAGTTATACGATTAAAAAAATTGTATAATGTTTTAATAGATTAATATCAAATATATTCAACTAGAATTTCTTTCATATAAACCTCATTATTTCATTAATTTATTTCCAGTATTTAATAATTAATACATATACAATTGCTTTACAAAAATTATAAAACATATTGTTGATTATAAAAACTCTCCGCATTTTTGCGAAATTAGAATATGAAATAAGTAATTTTTTTTTACATCTCAATACGTTTGTTACACATTTTGCGATTGTTAAAATATTATTTATGAAAATTGTGTAATTTTAAAATTTAATCAGAATTAACTTTCGGACCACTCTATACCCTTTCAGGCGCGCTTTCCGTTTCTAAATTTATTTGTTTCCATATTAAGTCGGGGGATACAGGGGGTTAGGGAATTCTGTTACCAATTGCAAACAACCTGACAAATAGTGGTGATGGTATTGGTATGAGGCGAGGGGGTGTTTAGAATATCCGACGGAACCGGTGTTATTTTATTAGCAGACTGATCGGTCGGGATTTCAAAGCTAAAACGTAGTCGTAAAATCCCAAGAATGGGATTCAGATATCTCTTTAAGATAACACTCTCCTTATCATTCATCGTTTATTTTGTGTAATACCACTTTAGGAGAGTGTTATATTACCATACCACAAAGTTAACAATGCTTTTTAAATACAAAATATAATTAAGATATGCTTAATATCGTATAACATCCATTCTTGTACTAATCTTACTCTTTTGACCAATAAAATTTACGAACTTAAATTGTAAACGATTTTTTGACCATATCATTCAATTCAGTTCAAATTTTCACTGTATCATTTATTATAAGCGATTCATTTATGTTCTTTCTCTTCTGACCCTTTTACTCTCCAACTGGTGCATAGGGTACTGCATCACATCGAAACAGTGTAAAATTGATCGTTTATTACTTAAAAATGGGATGATAAGTCCTCCGTTTAAGGTACCAGTTCTGGGTGATATTAAAAAAATATAAAAATGATAAAACGCTTCTGCTTATTTTGACTGTAGGTCCATATATTCAAAACGTAAGTCAAAATGTAAAAAAATTAAAAATATTATCTCCCTATAACGTTCGCCCCGATAACGCGCATCCTATCTCAACGCTATAGGGGGGTTTACTGTATTTCAATTCGCTTTCCTCCTTCTTCCCTCACTTTGTCCACTTCCTCCACACATCTCTTCTGAGATCTCAATGAACTTCGGGATATTATTCACCCAACTCAATGCAGCCATAGTCACGACTTTAATATCAAACGACTCATACGTCTCTGTACCATACGTATCGCGTATCGCTAACAAACACGCCAGCGAAGGCACAATGTCAAACTGCATCTATCATTGTACCCTGGTAATTCAATTATAACCAAAACTTTTTACACTAGCTCTTCAAATTGATTGTATTATATTTATACGTACTCTAGCGAAAATGCTGATTGCATGTTACTACATTGGTTCTTTGCAAAAACGTTTTAATCAATGCCTTGCGTTGGTTCTCTGATACAGAATACTGTACATCTTTTTCTTGATGTTCTCCTATTTCCCCTCCTTATGATCTATCTCGAGACTATGCATCACGAATTATAAGTACGTCAGGATGTAAACTGATATGCTTGCGCTATGCGACTCGCTTTTAATATTGTTTAATTTCTTGATTCAAAAATACGATGTAAACCAAAGCGGTTTATAGTATGAGGATTATGAACTTAAGATGTTATGTTACCTTTTGATGCATGTATTATGGCAATTACAAATGCAACTTCAATACTATTGTATATGTGTAATATATATAATTGGGTAAATCAAAAAAGAAAGAGGATTCTAGAACTACTGCACAATTGAATTATTTGCATACAGCAATTTATCAAAGGAAAAAGTAATACATATACCCAAAGCAAATAATAAGTTATCTAGTATTTTTAAATTACATTTTCTTACCATCACGCCGTTTCACTGAAGGTGTAGCCAGAGAGGATGGAACTCCATACTCGTCTGTCCTGACATATCTTTCTCTACATCCATACATCTATTCATACCATCCAATTATGTAGATTTTTGAAAATACCAAAATTAAGGTTCTGTTTGATTTAGTCGTACCATGCCTCGTTATGTTCTCCCAATCACATTTGCCAAATATACTTTCCCAGTCATTCTCTCGTCATCCATCCAATCCACGTATCTAAATCACCTCACTGAACCTTTCTAAATATTTTCTTCTTCAAACCCATATTTGTACCCCAATGGTGCATAAGGCACTGCATTATATAAATGCAGTGTTATCTTTATCGTTAACACATGAAAGAAAGGTGATCAGCCTTCCGCTTCGAATATTTTCTGTTAACCCTAACTTAGCTATACATTTCTTTTTAATATATTAGTTTCTAATTGTGTCATATGTCGATTTTTCCACAAATTCGTCTATACGGTCGCAAATCGATATTCTTCATCCTTTTTGTATCCATGAAATCATAAAACAAAGCACTGTTTGGCAATTTAAACTCAAGTACCTACTTAATCATATTAAGTATTAATTTCTTTGGTTACTAGCAATTATTATTTCGCATACGAATGTAGGTTTAGTTTATTACCAAATAGTTTTATCATATCCTTATCTGGGTAATTATTTTATTTGTTTTTTATCAATACATATTATTAAGTTACTGTTTCTTTGAAAGCCTGTTATTCGATATGCCCGGAACAACTAAATCATTGTATTATTTGATTACATTTCTACATACCACTGTGGGTTAATTATTTCTCTCTTATCTTATCGATTTCCTATACTGGCATAGCTTTTATAGAATGTCTCTATCTTATTAAGAGTTTGAGACATGCAATGCATTATTGATGTTTTGATATAAACAATAAACGTTTAAATATAATAATTAAATAAAAAATGCAAGTGAATCACACAATAGGCACTTGAAAAAAGTGATTATTCAAACATATGTATTTATTGAATGCTTCGGTAATGGATATATTTCTCAAGGGCATCGATTCCATGTGAAATTATTTTTTTTACCTATGTAATGAAGACTGAACGTTCTTTTTACCCATATCCGTATTGGCATGAATTTCATCACAGATATTTTTAAATAAATAATATAAATACTTATTTTTTACCAATGAATTTAAAGTAAAAATTAGGTACAATCACTGTAAAATGTACGACGATAGGAAAAATTCACATTTTACCAAAATCGTTTAAATAAAACATTTGAAAATTAAGTGCAACATGTTTCTTGAGAACTTTATATAAAATACAAAAATAAAATATCGGCATAATTTAAGGTATATGCTGGTTGTCACTACATGCATTTTACATGTATTTCCTCGGTGTTTCTCACTGATTGGATGTCAGTCGTAAATTTTACGAATGTCCCGTAATCCAAGGTTAAAAACGCCTATAGTTAATAACTTTTGTAGGCAATCAATACACTGATAAAATCGAATGAATGTCCGATAAGAATGTACCAAAATCTAAGAATTAAGGCATGGTATTTTTCAGTAAAAATATTATTGAGAATTGGCATTTTATTGGCATTATACGAGTATATTATTGTATTTTGTTGGCATTCAAGGGAGTTCTTTAACTTTGATTGTGGTAGTTATTTATATACTTGAGCTAGGAGGGGATTTCCACAAAAAAGAGCCACAAAAGGCAACAATTAAGACGGTAGCTCGGCTGTGGGTATTCAATCACCCATCTTTTCCTCTAATCGTTCGGATAGCTCGACAGCGAGCGCCATTATCCTTCCCTCTTCCGGTTGTACCATCCCGATCGCTTCCGATCCAGCATAGAGCGCCACCACTTTCGGAACTCAATAGAAAGAGACATAATACATACACTTTAGGCAGACATAAAGTAGGAACTGAGAAGTAATAGTGGTTGAGTGATGCACAAAAATATTATTTTTGACATCTCAAAAAAGATGAAGAAGAATATGGAAGTCTGGACATTTACGGGGCTAACGACCCTTATAGGCTATTTTAAGTGATCACGTGTAACATTCACCAATTCTACCCATTATTGACAACCAAACTACTCAAATTCTTGGAAGTTCTATACATATGAATCAATTTCGAAACATTGTTCTTAAATCACTTAGTGAACTTAGTGATCGAGAATTAGTTATCATTGTTCTTTGATGAGATGTCAAAAATAATATGAAAATAACTTCTATAATTGGAGATAATCAAGATTTGTGAACAAGTATTCGGACACACTCAAAATGTCACAAAAATATTGTGCACATTTTTTAGCGATTGTATTAAGAGTATTATTATATATAATATAACAAAGAAACTAATAATAATCTCTTGCTGAAGATAATAGGCCGAGTTCAAGAGACGAGCGAAAGATAGAGACGGGGGAGACTGACAATCAATAAAGCTCCCAAAAATATATTAAAGCTATAAAAACATGGAGAGCTTTTTAAAACGACAAATTTTTAATTTTCAATGACTAATTTTTATTAGTATTAGATTGATTTATTTTTTCAAATGTTGTCAATTTTGTGATTTTTATCAAATTCCTTTCTTTTCAAAACCATATAATCATTACGAAAAAAACTTATTTTTTAAATACAAAAACGGTGAATTAAGAAAAAATCAATTACGCAAATGTTATCTGGCTTTAGAGAAAATTAAGTTGCGTCTTTTTTTCCGCAATAATGACGTCAGTTTGCCTTTGTGTGCTAAAACTTCAAGTCCATAAAATAAGGGTTGAATTGAAGTTTAGTGGTGTGGTGTAGATTAAAGATCTTACATACGAGTAGATGTATGTAGTTAGATTCGAAAATAGATCACATTCGGTCCTTAAGGGGACCATTAATCTGGATTCGATCTAGATTGTTTCTGAAACATGGATTAACCCTGTATTCCTTGTACACTGAACATCACTAATGACTTCATCCAATAATTCTAACGCCCATTCTAAACAACCTCCTTTTTTTAATAAACTGGTACTTAATTTATTTTATCCGCCTTCGTAGTGTAATGGTCAGCACGCACGGCTACCGTTCTGGAGGTCCCGGGTTCGATTCCCAAGGGGGGTAAAATAAATATAAGTGATTTTTTCACTGTCATTTATTCAATATTACCCTGGACTGGTGGTACCTGAAGCGGAGGGCTGATCACCTTTCCTTCATGTGTAAACGATCAAGATAACACTGCGTTTATATGACGCAGTGCCCTATGCACCATTGGGGTGCGGATAAGGGTTTTATTATTATTATTAATTTATTTTTCAAATGTATTTCTTGCACCTGATACACCTAAAGAGATAATAATCCTAATAATCGAAATATTTGAGTAATTATAATATCATTTGAAAACCTAATTCAGATATTCGGATAGTACTTTGAAAATACCATAACAAGGCGAAACAATTGTCACATACTGTGTTTTTACGTCTTTTTAATTATAAAATACAATTTAGTAGACTCTTTAAATCAGGGATTGATTTTAAGACTTAATATGTAAATATTCAATATTTTTTTAATGTCACACTCGATTCAAAATTTGTCAACATTTGCATTATAAATGGTGTATTTTAAATACATTTTTTCAACGTTTTACTAATATATTTTTTGCTTGAGTTCTAATACATATATAGAAAGAAAAAAAATCCACGAAATATTGGAATGATTAAAATATCAATTGAAAATCCAATCCAGTGATATTCAATCTTTTTAAAGTGACACACTCGTTTCAGAGCTTGTCAACATTCGCATTAAAAAAAGTGGTGTATTTTAAATACATTTTCTAGTTTTAAGTAACATTTTTTTGCTTGCGTTCTAATACATATTTAATTAATGGTTCTTTGTTGGCTAACGGACATGATTAATCTCAGTTCTTATCAATTTTTTGGATAACCGCCAGGAAATGTGGGCCAAACCGCAGCCAAATGACCAGAGATGATAGACATTCAAAATATTGATATAATTCGCATTCTTTTGTATTGTAATTATCGAGTATCTTTTTAATTTGCAAATTCTGACCGAATTCTACAAATTTGAGGCTTGCCAAATTATATAAAATATAACTTTTTCTTTATAACAGCTTGAACTAAGATCTTACAATCTTCCTTTCTTCTTTATTACACTACAATAATACAAAATAAGTGGTGGAAAAAGAAGGTCCAGTTTTTTGACCGGTACCTACCGCATTATATATTTTATACTTTTTTGTATTGGCAACCATGTACAACGAATTCGACCAGTCATCTTAAGAGCGAATAATAATTATAATATTAAAAAAAAATGGATAGTTTAAATAGCGCCATTTTCGTAAAATACTACCTCAAGGCGCTTCACTGTGAATAAATTGGGCGAAAAGAAAATATTGGAAATTGTCCTTAGTTTCCTTACTTATTTTTTTAACATTAACTTAAATTCATGTTTTACGTGAATTTAAAATCGTCATATTTAATAAACAATTGTTTTTATCACATTCTTCTTTCGTGAATTATTTTTATTCATCATTAAAATAAATCACCCAATTTGAAAAAAAAAACTAAATATTTCATAATTATATAACACGATCTAAACTCAACTGTACCGTACTTTATACGAATTTTGACAGATGAACAGATGGAATTCTTAATTTGAATTTTAAAAAATCTATTCCGGCGATTCTCAAACTTGTTTTGAAAAATATTTTTTAATACAAATAAAAATGATTCTGAGATCATTGTATTAAATTTATACAGGATGACATAATAGCACTTACTTATTATTATTTTTTATAAAAATGTGATTTATGATAGTATGTACATATATATATCCACTCACCGAAATTTTAGTCTACTAGTTTCGAGACGTACCCGTCTCTTCGTCAGGACCATCTAAACAATAATGCACGACAGTACCATATCACTACGTATTCACATACATACAACTACCCAAAATATTAATCACATGCGTTTTCGGTCGGGCTGAGGACTAACATGCACTAAGGATTGCAAAACAACATACACTATTGTTGGTTATAAAGGCTAATTTAGAGTAAAATTATTAACTAACCATCACGCTGCTTCCCCACAGGGGTAGGCAGAGAAAACAAAACGCCACACTAATCTGACTTTGCATACAATATTTGCCTCTTCCACATTTATACATCTTCTCATACATACACGCTGATTATTACGACTTCTGACCTGACCACTTTCAAGAATTAAATTTTTTAAATAAATCGGGGGCGTACGACGTTTCTGTTTTTAATATTTTTAGATATAAAATTTACCTATAAAATTGTCATTATTCTATTCCTTCCCGGAAAAGCTTTATAACTCAATTAATATCACGATAAAATTTAGGCGTTTTTTTTAATATTCTCGGAACAAATTTAAATTTCTGATAGAAAGATAAGTTTTAGAACAGGGTTCAAACCGACCAATCGGGTTTTTTTTATTATTTATATTTGACATTCCATCATTGGTCCGATCGAGATCTTATCTCCTACTGGCCAGCCGAACGGGCTACTGTGTCGGTGGCATTCAAATATCGAACACAATTCCAAATTTAATTTGATTTGACAGATAATCCCTTCCGTCAAATACTTCGATCATTTCTTGTAAGAATTTTAAGGTTTGTATGTATCATATTTCATCGAAAACCATAGCATTTTTTTTATTTAAATTATTCAATACGTTTTTATGGTGTGAGATGCTCGATAAGTGATTTCAAGCGTGATGAAATTAATGTAAAAAAAAATCGATACAATAAAATATTTTTACAGTATTTCATGATATTGAAGAATTTAACAGTATTTTTATTTATTGCTCTTCTCTGGCCCTTATTCGCACGCAATGGTGCATCGGACACTACATCTCAAACATACTTATAGTAATATTTTATTGATCCTTAATTAAATTCAGCCAAGGCTCAATCAAGCATTAGTCCTGCGAATCAAGTACCATTATGGGTGATATTAAATAATTGATGCAGTATTTTTTTTATCTCTCTGGGAATCGAACTCGGGACCTCGAGTACAGTAGCCAAACCCACTATCCATCACACTACGGAGGCGGGCAAATAAAAAAAATGTATTTACTGCCTAAATGAGTCAAATGAATTAGTGTTTATTTAAAATTAAAAACCTATACTTTCTACCTATTTAGGCAATAGTTAGTAATTACAAAAATATTTTTGGTATTATTAATGAAATAAATAAAAATGCATACTACCAATACTAATAATAATTATTTTATTGTAATTACCGACTTTTACCTAAATTAATTGAATATAATGTAGTTTATTTTTTCAAATAAACAACAATAAATTGTACCCATTAAGGCAAAAGTCAGTAATTACAAAAATATTTAAAGTATGATTTTTGGTATGAATGAACACCAATATATTCTACCAATATTCGTAATAATAATGAAAATATTTTTGTAATAACTGACATTTGCCCAAATGGGTAGAATGTATCTGTGTTTATTTTTTTACGAAGGGTTAACAGAGACATTGTTTAATATAAACGTAATTCGACGAAACAAAAATATTAATTCGAAAATGAATTACGTACCTTATTTTTGATATAAAGGGTTATGTTTCGTGAAAGGGTGGGTGCCCTTAACCGGGTAATAATCTATCGAATGGGATACCCGTACAAAAAATATTTTTTTCCGAATCCATCGCAAAGGACGAGGGGAAACGAATTTTAATGTTTTAATTAATGAAAAGCCCTTTCCCCTGAATAGATTCAGGTAGAAAATATCCTCAGATATGGATGGCCAACCCCCCACACTTTCCGAAAAGCGTAATTTTAGGGGTTGGAGCGGGAGGCGGTCAGGGTAGCTTTTTATATTTCGGATTTTTTTCACATTTTTTGTTTTGTTTTCGTTCGTGGCGTGTTTCCCCGCAAATGTTCGCGAGACCCGTGAATAGGAAACTGCAATAAAATTGAATGAATCCCGAAATGGTTGATCCGTACGTAATGGGTACATTTTGACTCTCATCGCGCTTACAATTCTGGCTTTTTGTGTATTTGAGAGGATAATGCGACCGGGTATTTTAAAAATTCAAAAATATCCTAAAAATACCTTCCTGATTCTCTAGCAGGCAAAGTCGACAAACCATTGATTCCTCGTTATTTCGATTGAAAAGATCATGTTTAGTATTTTTTTCTAAAAATGAAACTCGTATAATGTTATAGTATTATCGTATATCGAAATAAACGCGCACACAATTCTTAACTTTTTGTGTATTTGGGAGGATAGTGTGAACGTCTTATTTCATATTTCTTCTGCCAATTCCATGCTTCAATTCCTTACATTAAGAATTAACAATTGTTTCCTTTTTTTGTTTGTTTATCTTTATTTTTAACATACGTCGTTTTGCCTCACATTTATCTTTGAGAGATTGCATTTCGCCTGCATTTAGTCTAATTTCATCCTTCTTCTGCCAACTCCATGCTTCACTTTCATACATAAGGGTTGGCGAATGGACCAAATTGTGTATGCAACTTTAACTTTTGCTGTTAAGCTTTTATTTTCGAAAACTCACATATGACAATCGGTATATTTCTCAAAATAATATCCAAACTAACGTAGTCTAATTTCATTCTTCTTTTGCTAAATCCATGCTTCACTTTTATGCATTACGATGATGCTAAGACAAAATTGTGTACTGCAAGTTTGACATTCACTTTCAAGCTTTTATTTGCGATAACTCATATACAACAGTCGCTAAGTTTCTCAAAATAGTATCCAAACACATGTATGTAGAGTTACCTCGAAAAAATACGAAATGGAAAATTTAAACGCAGTTCCCCACATGTATGCGAAACAATAATAATTAAAGTCTGCATACGAAATCTGCTCGCTAGGCTCTTCTTCTTCTCCACCCGTCTAACAGCCCCCACACACTCAGATAGCCGAAAGCATCTCCCCGCAGCATCCCCTAGCCCAGTGGTCGGCAACGTGTGGCTCGCGACCAACATGTGACTCTTTAAGCAATTTGTGTCGCTCTTTCTTTATCAAATTCAAAATGACATTTTTCCAGAAATTTTCATTTTTATTTTCAATTATTCTGCGCAGAAATTAGATGTTTTTAATATGTACTGAAACTAAATAAATTAAAAATACAAAGTAAAATACATAAATGTTGAATGATAAACGGTAAATAACTTTAAATATTTTTTGAGTAACAGAGATACCTGAAAAAACTATTTATTTTAATAGGAAAAAGGGCGTTTTCAAAATATTTTTTGAGCTAATTTCAAAATCTATTATGTTTGTATAAATCTCTAAATAAAATCTTACCTTAAAATTTAGAAGGTTCTTTTAAACATTCAATAAATGCAATTAAATTACTGTAATTTATAAATTTGCTCCCCTTCTGGGTCTTTTGGTCCAAGAGGTTGCCGACCACTGATCTAGCCGCACCCCATGCGAGATATATAAAGTCTCGGGAGACGAAAAAAGTCGGGCAAAAAATGAAACGAAATGATAATTAATTTTGAAAAAAAGTGAACGCACCTTACACCCATCTCTCTCCCTTCTTGCATGCACCCTGTTTGGGTTTTTTCTTCTTTTTTAATCCCCAGTACGGCTCTTTTTCTACCCAGGCCCGAAAAAGGTTTTTTGTTTACCCTATGTTCCGCTAGGCGGGTTTGCCTTTCATACTATTTAACTTACAAGTTTTTTTTTAACGTATTGTATAAAACGTATTATACGCTCACCGATGACCACTATCGTTTTTTTGTAATTATCTTAATAAAATATAATAAAGTAGTATTAATTTTTCCGCCTCCGTAGTGTAATGGTCAGCACGTTCGGCTACCGTTCTGGAGGTCCCAGGTTCGATTCCCAAGGGGGTCAAATAAATAAAAGTGATTTTTTCACTGTAATATTTATTACAATGATTAAAGAAAACACTTGTTTTTTACCACTTGAGTTTTATTAAAGACTACATTTTTCAGAAGTTAAACTTCCATCATTCAGGTCTGTATAATAACTAAAATATAAAATTGTTCTATAAATAAGGAGAGGGGAAAGTTAGGGGGAGGGGGTTAGTCAAGGGGCTGAGTTTGAAAACAAAGGAAAAATGGAAAGCAAAGGTGAAGAATTTTGAAACAATATATTATTTAATAAATTATTATTAGAGTTTAGGTTTTTTTGGATTTCTAAATTTTCAAGATAATTCATAATTTGGCTTTTATATGGAGCAAGGTGTAATAATTTTAATTTATGAGAGTGAAGTTAGTGATTAGTATCTATTATTTGATTTGCTAATTCCGAAAAATAATGACTAACAAGACCGCTTTGACGTTCTTTAATTCTAATCTTTAAATTTCTCGCAGTTTGGCCTATTTTGGATATACCCCTTTGCCATTACTCTACCGATTTAGTCTTCAATATTCCAAATATGTGGTACAAAAACAATAAACAGTTTGATTGGCGTATTTTCCGGCTTCGATTTGAGAATGCTGAATTTCCGATATAGCTAATCCGGTCCCGATACAACTGAACGAAAAGCTGGAAAAAAATCTGAAAATCGCGAAAGTATTTCTCATTCGGAGTTTAATAACATCGCTCAAGGATACTCTCGATCCGAGTTGGGGATCATACGGGATCAGGACCTATTCTCGAGCGTTGTATGGGTGTGGAAGAAGTCAAAAAAGAGTACCAAAATCACTCGTAAATGAGTGGAGACTTAGAATAAAAAATAGTAGACAAAACTATGAAGAATTATTATCACAATAACGATATTTTTTCCAACGTGAACTTGGTAATATCACCTCATTAAAAACGAAAGAAAAAAATACTTAGGTAACATTTTTTTAAATACTTACCATATTACGTTCATTTAATCTATCCGTATATGTACGACCAATACAAAACATGATGTATGGCGTGATTTATATCAAAACATTTATAAAACATGATTTTTGTACAAATTATCGATGTTTCGATAAATCATGTTTACTGGTGTAAGGGTTTTTTTTATTCAACAAAATATGTTGCTTATAGCAACGACTATGATGTAAAATTATAAAAAGGAAAAAATATAGGTATATATCAAACTAACTCCTGGACAGGTTAATGTTAAACTAGTAAAATTACATTTCAATTCCAATATTCTTTAAATTATAAAATAAAACACTTTTAACGACCATTTTTTGAGTTTATTAATGCTAACATGACTAGTATAAAAAACTACTGATGTTTTCATCAAACAGGTGAAAATACAAACTGTGTTCGTTGTGCACAAGCATGTTACAACAGGAGAAAATATAAAAATCTAAAGGATGGATAAACGCTTTATTACCGTTTTTTCGTTTCTTTATTTGGCAGTCACTCAGTGAGAGAATGTTTCTGTCAGCGTCAAGTCTTTGTTTTTATTTACAAACGGAATAATAATAACAATAAATAAATAATACATAAAAATCTCGGTGAGTGGTTGGTTATATACTAATATTTTTATCATTTTTGTATAAAAAAAATAAGTAAAAATTACCAACCACAAAGTGAATGCTTTAATTATCAATAATATTGAGAACATAATATAATAAATTGAAAATCAATGTTTTCATAGATAAACGTGATAATATTTTAAAATAAAAAATAAAATAAAAATTTAATTTTTTTTTTTAAAAATGTCAAAATGTCATGTTTTGATTGCCAATTGGATCTCTATAGAAACGTTTGACTCTGTTTGCCTTTTATACATTTGAATAAACATCTCATGTCGTATGTCTCGGTTACTTTAAAGGCCAACCAATAAAATTCCGACAAGAAAGCTGATACGTCTTGTTGAACTTTGGCCATAAATCGACCGTCAAAGGGAAGAAGTCGAGGGTAAACAAACCGCCCCATCCCCTGACAAGTGTAATCCAAATTCGATCAAACGCCGCCGTAACATCCCTCTCAGGGCTGCCGAAGTGCACCCCGACCGAACCCCGGAACCGTAAAAAAGAGACATTTCCTAACGTTAGGGGGTTGAAATAAGAAACGCCTTGAACCGCGTTCCGATCTGAAAACTTTTCAGCAATTCAACGAAAAAAAATACATTTCAGCAATTCGACAAATCAATTCGTAATTTGTATTTTTTTTTAATGTTCAAGTACTATCTACCCTATGATTGCAAAGAACTATACAAGGTATCAATCGTTTTGACCAATATCACTAGTCTGTTTTTGGTTGGTTGGAAGATATTGCTTTTTAGCAATAGCGTTCCAACGTACTTTTTTTTTTCTGTACATGATGTTAAATGAAGTGAAATGAATAAATAAATAAAATAAATAAATACTACAAAAAATGATTTTTTTCATTTTACTTTTTTAATTTATTATAACGTATTCAATACATTACACGTATGTTTTTAAGTTAATGCATTAAAGTTAATGCATTCCATACTTGCATTTCGCAATGAATGAAATACATTTAAGTTTTACATAGTAAATACCACTTTTTCTTCAAATCTATTATGATAGGTTTTTCGATGCATTCCGAGTCATTTTCAAACACCGTATGCTGCAGGAAAATAATGCAAAATGCATCAAAACAGGTGTCATAACAGATTTTAAGAAATTGTGGTTTTTACCAAGTATAACATAAATGGATAGATATTACTATAAAGTGGTATTCACGTAAATTTTACTTAGTAAACACCGCTATTTCGTAAAATCTATTGCGACCTTTTTTGATTTATCCAGCTTCATTTTTCGGTGTTTGAAAATTATTTGAAATGCATTGAAATACTTGTTACAATAGATTAAAGTAAATTGTTGTATTTACCAAGATTTTTGTTAATCCTGCTAAATACTGCAACACGAAAGCGATAAATATTTTTAAAACACCAGAAAAAATCAGCAATCTTTGAAAAACTCAATAAATATTAATATAATTTCAATATTAAATCTATTCGTTTGAACGGTTGAATCATGTCGTCAGAATCACCCCTCTTTCATCGAAAGAATGAATGTAAGGGGATAGCAATGCGAACGGTGGAAGATGTCTAAATCGTTCCCAATAAAAATAGAAGACGATCACTTCCTGGGAGGGGTGACCTGAAGGTTCCCACGCCTAGAGGAGGGCCGGGACGTGATCCGACGAGGTGAAACATGGTCTTTTAAACGCCTCCTCACGGGAAACTTATGGCATCGATGAAAGTTACATTTCCCGGAAAATTCTTGGGGCGATCTAGACACTCTTTTTTTAGCCTTTTGAGGAGTTTTTAAAACCAATTTCCCATGTCAACAATAAGCTTTCTATAGTAGAGGCTATAAATTCTGTGAGCAGTTTATTTTCTTTCTAATATTTGTCATATTTTTGTATACTATGTAGATATTTTGTCCGCCTCCGTAGTGTAATGGTCAGCACGCTCGGCTACCGTTCTGGAGGTCCCGGGTTCGATTCCCAAGGGGGGTAAAATACATATTAGTGATTTTTACACTGTAATATTTATTCAAAATTACCATGGACTGGTACCTGAAGCGGAGGGCTGATCACCTTTCCTTCATGTATAAACGATCAAGATAACACTGCGTTTATATGACACAGTGCCCTATGCACCATTTGGGTGCGGATAAGGGTTTTATAATAATTATTTTATATGTAGATATCCAAATGTATTATAATGAGTGAATTTGTGTTTTTCTGAACTTTCTAGAATACAAAAGTATATTATTTTGTATTACATTGTTAACTTTGGGGTATGGTGATTGCTTGCATATTCAAATTAAGTTATTTTCTTTATTGATTCGGCAGTAAAATTGTGATAATATCCATCCATTTTTAATTAATTTTTTCCTTGATAAATACCAGTATTTCTTAAAATCTAACGTAATACGTGAATCAATTTTCAATGGTGTTTGAATATTTATTACTGAATATCGTTGACGTAGTAAAACTTTTATTGAAAATAAGTTACTTTCACTTGATAATGCAACAAATAAAAACACTTATAGCAAATATTTATACAAATTCACTATCTTTATTATTTTTATTTTAAAGTGATTTATGGAAGATTGTACATTTTAAGCTGCTGTCGTTATTTTGAGTGAGTTTATTTATTTTCAATAAATCTTCCGCAACAGCTGTCACTGTCTTTATAAAACTGTCACCAACAACTAAATCAAAAATGTTAAATACCATTTGATCATTTGATGTAAAAAAAATGTTTAACCGCGTTCTCTTTTGCATGGACAATTCAAGCATCATTTCTAAAATCAACTGATGCCTAAAAAACGTACGTTTCTGAAAAATGCTCCGAAAAAATCAAACCTCTGTTTAACCTGTAGATCAAACGACATCCATCTCAATAGACCACTTCGACAAGTGAATTCGGGGTGGGTCGGAAAAAAAACTACCCTCAATTTACGTGGGACGATCCGCCCTATCATCGAACCACCCCTACAGGATAAATCTCTTGCTAGACAACCCCAATTCACTGTTTTTTCGGAGGGTTCGAGTCGAAATTCGAAGGCTCACGTATTCAAGTGCAATCAGTGCCCGGATAGCAGGAATCGAAGATTATGTCCTAACCATTCTTTCCACAATAGGGTATAAAACAACGAAATCAGATCCTTTAAATTGTTTGGATTTAACAAAGTAATATGCTCATAGGTAATATATATATATAACATCATATCACAGAGGAATAGTATCCCAAAATACCTTGGGATTCGACGGTCGGAACATGTACGAAAACGAGGTTTTAAGCAGAGCTGGGCAGTCTAGATGCTTACTAAGTAAAGTAGCACAACAGCGAGCCAAATAGATGGGCCATAATATAGGACACCCAGATCTGCTTCTTACGATTGGGGAAGGCATGTGCGAAGGTGCAAACTACATAGGATGACCCCGCTCAACCTACATGGACCATATTATCTCCGAAAACGCGTGTTGGATGGGTGGAGACTGACCATGAAAGAGGCAAACACAGATTATAACAATTGATGAAGAAGATATACCGAATGTATCGTAATCGTTACTTTTGCTAATATAGTTCATATATATTTTATTTTAATATGCCTTTTCGAGAATATTACTATATTAGTACAGACTTCCTCAATTATTGTACGCATTCAAATATTTTTAGATGTCAATGTATGTAGATACAATTTTATGATGCAATTACTATTTTAATAACTGTGTTTGATTTATATTTTTAGGGTAATTTTTAAAAGTACATCAATAGCATTTTGACATGCTGAAACAGCCGTTGTAATAGCTAATTAAACAACCCAAAAAAGTATTTTAAACTTGAATATTTTTAGTTGCGTTTTTCTCCGAACGGAGTTATGGAACAGCTCGCTTCAAACAAACGCTGAAGCTAGTAAATCATTCTTTGCGTGGGTTGGTAAAAAGATGCATAGCCCAGTGTGACACAAGTAAGAAACTACCAATAAACAATTCGATCTTTTCTCCACCGTTTCGTTATTTATTATCCCACATAAATAACCCTCGAGTTCCCAAACCCTCCCCCAATTCTTTCCGAAAATAAAGTGGCCGTGATAAAGACATCCTACTTCGTTTATTTGTGACAGTTCTTTCTGCTATCGTCTTTTTCTTCATTTTACAACTCGTCTTGAATATTTCAATATGTATTGGGCGTTCCGTTGAATTCCAAATTTACAATACAACGATAATAATCGGCTAAAAATTGTAGTATCATTGGATAAACAAATAATAATAAATGGCTTCGTATATTGGACATTAGAATGAATTTCAAATTTACAATACAAAGACAATAATCGGGTAATAATAGTAGAATCATTGTATACACAAATAATAATAATTGGGTATATGTATTGGACATAAGAATGAATTTCAAATTTACAATACATCGACAATATTCGGGTAAAAAATGTTATATCATTGTATAAACAAAAAAATTTAGTTGGGTAATTTATATATGTATTGTATATTCCATTGAATTTCAAATTTACAATATGTACAACGACAATAATCGAGTAAAAATTGCAATAACATTGTATATATAAATAATAATAATTGGCTTAATAGTATATTTCAATTTGTATTTGACATTCCATTGAATTTCAAATTGACAATACAACGACAGTGAAAAGTAAAGAAACTTTTTTTTTATTTGCCTAATATTAAAGTGACTGAAATCTTGCTACGGCTTATGCAACACCGCTTATTATCGCCCTACTTGGGCTTTAATTTTACAAATTTTACTGCCTATACCTATTCGTGAGTGGATTTATTCTTTATGTTTAAAGTTACTAAAATTTCATGTAATTCACGAGTGAAAATTTTAGGCAAAATCAATCTGAAATTATATTCAATATTATTAAAACTGCTGTGATATATATTAAGTATCTATCTCTTTTCAACTTCAAAGCATACCTGGTTTTATAAGTGAGATGTTAAAACAGCGTCTTCTTAAAAAGTGACTGATCATCGATTCGCTGTCATATTCATCGCCAACAGTTGAAACGCTTTTGACGTTGACAAATGTGGTCCCTTTTGCGACCGAAGGTGGGAACATCACGTACGACCTTCTGAATTCCGAAATGACAACAAAAAAACCAGCCCGACTGCATACGAACGCCACTGAACTCATTCAATGAGGCTTCTCGGGACCGAACGAATTACAATTCCTTGAAAATCAGTCGCTTTGCTTTGGCCTGTTGTTGCGAATAATTCCGCTCAACTATTTAATAAAACCATTTGGTCAAATAAATATTTATAATAAGTATTAAAATGCTACGAAGCAACCTACTTATTAAGGTTTGGGCTGGTTTTGACCAACACAGCTTAAATGGATAAAATCCTAAACGAGACGGGTAGGTACTGACCATATTCGACAATCCACCTAGATCCACCAATGACATGTCACTTTGAATCTGGGAATTTAAATGTAGAATAATAATAACAGCAAATTTTGAGGCACTCGCCGTTGCATACCCGTACTCGTACACTCCTAATTTGTACAAGTCCCTAGATAAATACAGGCAAACGTACAAAATAAAGCTATTTTACTTAATAAAATCTCATCATAGCTCACTTGTCGGTTATCACTTTCCAAATTCAAATATTTCCACCGGGCATAGCTCACTTTGTCTCTATAAGGTAGAACGTTCCAAATCCGAATTCGAAAATCAAAATTTCCTTATTAGTCAATTTAGCCTTTTCGGTTTGAGGTCCGCTATCGGTGGAGCTTTGGAACGTTCCGAATTCGAATTTGAAATTCCCCCCGACCGATCATAGCTGACTTTGTCTCGGGTCATTCCCAATTCTCACGCACATTACCTCCGAAGTCCTGTCACATTTTTGCTCCGCCGAAAAGAGTCCGACATATCGGTGAAATAACTCAAACAATTAACCGCGAGGATTCCCTTTACCCGAGCCGTGCGAGACAATGATGGCGTCAATTTTAAAGTGTCCTCGAAGTCCTTATAGTACTTAGAGGTACCTACCTAAGTACCTACCTACCTTCGTGCGTATAACTCTTTTCCATTAAATAAATTAATAAACAAATAACCACTACATACATAACATCACCAATTGATGTATAACACTACATTTAGTTGCTGCGGTGCTATCTTTGCCGTAAAATTAACTAAAAATAAGAAAATTAACCTTAATTTTATAAAACAAAATAATAATAAATGTAACGCTTCAAATGTCAGTAAAAAGTTACATATTTACGTTATTTGACATTTGAACATATTTGAAGAAGAATATGGTAGTCTGGGTATTTACAGGGATTATGACTTGTCAAACGCTAGTTCAACGCTAACTAACTAACTAACGCTAGCTCAGCCTTCCATATTCTTCTTCATCTATGTTGAGATGTTAAAAAATTCAAAGTAATTCCTAAGTTGAGAAACCCAGATTTGTGAAAAGTATTTGGACACACTCGAAAGTTATATTTTTATTACTAAGCTCTTTTATTGAGAACTATAAATACGCACATTTTATGTGTTGACCTAAACATTTTTTTTAATAGTAAATTTACTTGAAATGAACGCAGTACTCCTACGGACGCATCAACACACATCGGAATGTATTTGTGATTTCTGCATTAAAAATGAAAAGTTTTATGGTACATTTCGATTTTCGAAGTCCAACATCCTTTATTAGCTACAGCCCTAATTTCGAACTGATTCTAAAGACAATTCCGCGTCCGGCTTTTTCTCCCGTCGTGTGAACCGGCCCTAAGATCAAAGGCGCCGGCCGGCCGTACAAGTTTCGCCGCTTTTCCCAGAGGTTTTGCGAGGGCAGTTGCGGCGAAATTTTCCTACCCGCCAAGCCGGTGGAATGCGCTAGGAATTCTACACCTGGAGAGCTACATAAAGATGTGATTACGCACGGCAAAAAATGCAATTAATTGCATTGAGCATTAAAATGAATAGAAAAATTATTTAAAAAAAACAAATATTTTTAATGCTGTTATTGTATGGATTATAAAGTGTTATATTACTAATTTATTATTAGATTAAAACCAATATTTTTAGCTTTTCCACTTTTTTATTTGACCAGCGACCGGGTTTCGTCGTTACAGACATCATCAGACTGATGATGTCTGTAACGACGAAACCCGGTCGCTGGTCAAATAAAAAAGTGGAAAAGCTAAAAATATTGGTTTTAATCTAATAATAAATTAAAAATGCAATTCCATCACGAAGTGTCAGTGGATAATATAAATCTGTTATATTACTTTACCACAAAGTTAACAACGCTTTTAATATACAAAAATATAACTCAGTTGAATTTAATGTCATAGGATTAAATGATTCATATTTCGGAATTCGTATAATGTAAGAATAACAACAGAAAACTTGTACCGAATGCCAAATCGATAAATTTCAAATATAATATGGATTTTTGTCATTTCGAATAAATAATCAGACGCAAACGTGCTGTTGTGAGTTGAAAATAGACCTCGGATCGATTCGAAAAGATTTACCGGTACAAAGTGTCAAAAGTTATGTTTGTGATTCGAGACGTTATTTACTCGGTGAACTAGCATTTTAATGGAGATTTATCGGCGGCAGTTTCGGAGGACCTCGCATCTTCGGAGATGTATCGATCAATAAAATAGAGGAAAGCGTATTCCCATATCCCTGTGCGCGCGGGAGTCTATATCCGTCACACCAAACTAAGATTAATGAGCCGGCAGGCCGGGATATCCGAGAAACGAGACAAAAAAACCGTTTGGACTCGTAGACATTCCCGAACCAAAATAAACAGAGACAGTTATTGCTTATTGGAAATTCTTAGAGGAGTTACTCAAACGAACACGCTCTTCCACTCAGCCAGTCCATCATTCTAGCACTCGACGAAGGGGTAAGCAAAATTGACGTGGACGACGCAGCTAACTTGCGTCCAGTTTAACACGTTCTGTTTCAATCGAAACGTCAGTTTTTCTAGGTTTTTGAAAGACAAAATTCCAAATTCTGTAGATGTTGGAAACTCATACAAAATATCAGAGATGACATGGTAAACGAAACCACAAATTACTGATAATATTTTGTACTTTTCTTCAATTCAATTCCAACTTTCAGCTAACTTTAGTCAACGGTTTAACATATTCTGTTTCGATCGAAACATCCCTTTTTCTTAGTTTTAGAAAGACAAAATTCCAAATTCTGTAGATGTTGGAAATTCGTTCAAAATATCAGAGATGACATGGTAAACGAAACCACAAATTACTGATAATATTTTGTATTTTCTTCAATTCAATTCCAACTTTCAGCTAACTTTAGTCAACGGTTTAACATATTCTGTTTCGATCGAAACATCCCTTTTTCTAAGTTTTTGAATGAGAAAATTTCAAATTCTGTAGATGTTAGAAACTCGTGCAAAATATCAGAGATAACATGGTAAACGAAACCACAAATTACCGATAGTATTTTGTACTTTTCTTCAATTCAATTCGAACTTTTGGCTAACTTGCATCCAGTTTAACACGCTCTATTTCAGTCGAAACATCCCTTTTTCTTAGTTTTAGAAAGACGAAATTTCAAATTGTGTAGATGTTGCAAAGTCGTACTAAATATCAGAGATGACATGATAAACGAAACCAAAACCAGTCCATTCAACATTGATTTTCTTTTGCACTTTACTTCAATTCAATTCCAACTTTAACTTCAGTCAATTTGGTCTTTACTTAAAACATCGTAAGTAATGTTTAAAACGGTAATTTTATCAGATTTATCTACTAACTTAAGCTCTTATATTACCAATTTAAACTTCTTAGCAACGTTTATTACTTAAACTTGTTATTTTAGAATGTTTTTGAGAAAGGTGCGTAATTTTCGGATCAACCGTTGATATTACTAATTTTACATATGCTGAGTTATGTTCTCTCTGGTAATGTTGAATTGGAGTACAGGGTACCCACGACAGCACTAACCAATTCACCGGCTGATTAATTAAATCGATAGCATCCTGTATCAGTATATTGGTCCCTAACTGTATCTACAATTCACTCGCACTTCAGATGACGTCAACAATTATTGCAGAAATATTCACACACAATAAAAACAATAATTTACTGACGAGAAAAATAACCTAAATTGCACATGAAAATACTTTATTTATATGAAAATACAAATTAAATATTTTTTTATTGTTGCATTAAATTATTTATCATTAGAGAGATTTTGAGTTGTAATCTACATATGTTGTTGATAATTATTTTAAATTGATTTTCAGTAGAAACCTTTAATATTTTAATTTCACAACTGATTTTTTTTGACAGTTGTACTGTGACTACTAAAACACAATTTTTTTTAAATGATGTGCCAAAAAATTTAAAATATAAATCAAATATCTTTTTTTTTAATTAAACCAAATTAACACTCTCCCTATCATTCATCGTTAACTTTATGTAATACAACTTTTGGACTAAGTGGACGATGAATGATAAGGAGAGTGTTATATAACCATACCACAAAGTTAGCAATGCTTTTAATATACAAAATATTAAACCATGTTTCTCAAAACTAGACAATTCTCAATATATTTCAAAAACGCGATTCACTTCTTTGACATGTTTAATTTGAATATTGTAATAAATTTATTTATTTTTTACAAGAATAATTTAATTTCATATAAAAATATTTAGTATTCCATAAAAACATTATTTTTGTAGTGCGTTCGCTACCACTGCATTCAGTCTCCGTTCTCTACAGATGTCGTAGTCTGTCCAATGATTTAGTGCCCAACAGCTGATATCCATTCGATTAATGGTTATCAATAAAACGGTTTCGTCCATAAAGTCATCTACATATCCCATCTATCCGCAGATATTGCGTCCCCTCTAATATTAGCAAACATCCTCGGAGTGATCTTTTTTATGTACTGTCGGCGGATTCGTTCACGCGAGAATTTGCTAAAATTCTATTTGTAATTCTTTAAAATTACATTTCAATTGACGATTTGAACACATGTGACTCGATCGTTTAATCCGCGAATAGCGAAGAGCAAGTATAGCGAATTTATACGATAATATTTCACTCTGGAGTAATGGACATTCAACGTTTGCTTTGTCATACGTTAAAAATATGTTGACCAATTTTTTTCTCGTTAAATTTATTGGTCAACATTTCGACAGAATCTGAATCGAATTCAAATTTGAAAACAAAAACAAAATACTGATTTTAAACCATTCGTTTTGCGTAAATATTATTCTTTGCTTAAAATCTACTATTACAAACTAGTAACTAATGAAATGATTCATATTATTTTTACATGTCGAAAATTTTAAGTTTTTTGTCATATCAGGCGAACTTCGGGTTCCCACTTTTCCGATTTTGTGAAAGTAAACCTTTATTAGTATTTTTTATTCGTATCTCTTATTATTTCTGGAGAAAATACTTCTTGGAGTTTTATTATAATTAATGTAACATGAAAATTTATGATTTTTATGATAATACTACCTTACTCAGTAGAACCTACCTAGCTTACCTTACTCCCTACCTCTACTGCCTACCCTAGTAACTAGTACCTACCTTCTTTAATATAGTGCTATGGTGGTGACGTGTAGTATTGTTTACATGCTGTTGTAGTTGTCCTGACGAAGAGACGGGTATGTCTCGAAACCGGTAGACAAAAAATATCAGTAAGTGGTTATATACTAAATATGTGTAACATTTTTGTATTTTTTTAATAACCACAGAGCGATATTGAATATATTATAGGTGATACCTACCTACCTAACTTACCTTACTACCTATCTCTACTGCCTACCTTAATCAATTATCCGTGCACGCCACTGCATCCTCACTGGCAAAATAGCTATCAGAAATGTTAACCCTTTTAACCTGATCACCCAATTTCTATTTGAACAGTTGTTTTCATCAAATAACATTAATTGATTTAATAATAAAACGTTAAGATGAATTAACCCTTTGGATGCGGTGACGCATCTTCTCCAATTGAACCTCGCGTGTGACATTGACGTTTCCCGTCAAGTAACCAACAATGGAGTGTGATATATCGGCAATAATTCCACGTCGTACATTACTTATTATTATTGAATCACTTGTGGCCGACTATTGGATAAATGATCCATCTCTCACGATGACAAATGGACCCGAAATATCACGATTATTCGATTACCATTCAATTTATTCGTCGTGTTTATTTTTGTACAAAAAAATCGATTATTTCGTACCTACAACAATATCAATTATTTCGTACAACATTATCAATTATTTCGATCATCGAATACGTTTTTTTAATGTATTTTTCAGTTGCCTTAGAAATTTTTCCTTGCCCATTATATAAAAAGATTTATAGCATATTTATTTTATGTCTTAAAAATTATAGTGCGTGTGTATAGTTCATAATAAATTAATAAAGTCGGTCCCTAAAAATAATACAAAAGATATAAAAGATTTACATCGAATACGTTCTAATTACATACATATCGCTCACTCCTTTCAACAACGTCATGTGTCAAAAAACTTGATTTTTCAGGAGATCGTTTTTAAAGTTTAAAAATATAATAAAATGTATTAAATTAAATAACAAGCCACTTATTGAAATTTTTACTGCGCTACAGATCTTTTTACGTAAAACTTGAATGTTTTTTTTTATTTGAAAAATATTTAGTAAATGTTAAAAAAATAATTAAACGATACTTCTTTAAAATGCAAAAACAACACTTTCTGCCCTGTAGCGGGTAAATATTAAGTTAAAAACATGCCGCTTTTGCTGGGATATAGTACATTTTCTGGGCATTCTGAAAACATGCACAACTGATAATTTACGATATGACGTTGTTGAAAGGAGTGAGCGATATGTTTACAATATTTTGAGTGTATGCAAATCTGGGTTTGTCCAATTAATTTTTTTTTTTATATTGGCATCATAGCATACACGAAGAGGAATATTAGAGCCTGGGTATTTACAGGGCTTAAGACCTGTCATATGTTGGTTAACTGATCAAAATACATTAAAATTGATAAACCCATTACGTTCGATTTAAAGGAATAAAATGAAGATATTTTTATTATTGAATAGTCTCAATGTGTTTCCGAGATTTGAAAAACCTGATTTTAAAATATTCGAATTTATCGTTTATATTACAGGTAATCGTAAACACTTTATAAATAGGTGCCCAATAACGCCAAGATCGAGTAATTATGTCGTAAACGTGGTCAAACATCGATTCGGGCCTTGCGGTGGGACACTTTATAGCCGATTAATAATCTGACCGCATGTCCATAATGGGGAGATCGGTCAGATGTCGGCGCCAAAAGGGTTAACTCGCTTTACATCTATTGCTGCTCCAATCATCACAGATTTTATCTCAACGATATTTCCAAATAAGAATGCTGGCTATATTTATTTTTTTTTAAAACGATGTCATCTTCGAATCGAACGGTTTTTTCGCAATTTAAAAAATCAAATTTATCTATGGAGTTTTCGTGAAATTAGTGATGTCCATTGAGAAATCGATATTTTTTAAGCGATTTAAAAAATGACGATAAAAATTCAAATATTTCAATTTTGACAAATTAGGGATATACTCGTACTTACATATATGTAAATCCGTCTGTGAATTGATTTTTTTTATTATTGTTTGGGCATTCACCTTGTTTTAAAGACATTATTAAATTATAAATAAAACACTTGTTTTTTACCGCTTGAGTATTATATTGTTACAACTAGTTTCGGAAGCTACAGATGCTTCCATCTGGGTACGGGTTCGAATATAAACATCTGTAGTTTCCGATCTAGTCGTAACAATTTGATGATAAAAACAAGTGTTTTATCAATAATTTAACTGTTTTTTTTTATTGTTGTTTCAGTAGAAGTTATTTCATAATTTTAATTACTGATTGTGAAATAACTGTCTAATTCGTTTATTCAAAATCTTGATTGAATTTACCAGCGTACGTGAATGTATTCATATTATTTCAAATTCGTTACACGTTATTATCCAAACAATCGGCTTTTCTGATGAAAGTAAATCAATTTAACAGTTTTAAATGAAACAATCGGCATTGTATTCAATAAACATTTACCCGATGGGGTAAAACCAACCCCAAATTGATTTACTCAACAAATCAGTCCATAGCAAACCCTAAAGAGGTCGGTTTCAAAGTTTCGCCGTAAGGAATGTGTGGGGTGATCATGACCCCCGTCGAGTGGAATCTGCCCCAGGGGTCAACCGGACCCCTGCGAGGAACGATCCCTTAGAGGACGGTGTGGGGTTAAGGAAACCGCCGAGTTGCGTTTCCGCAATTTCACCGTAGGAATTCCGGTTCGAGTTTGGAAAAGTATTCGGCAAACGAAAATATGGGATAAAGTATAAAAGTTGCATTTCAAGGTCTAATATCTTACTTAATATGTTGAATTTTTAATCACCCTAATTTTGTCCCGCTCCTCAGTGTAACGGTCAGCATGCTCGGCTACCGTTCTGGAGATCCCGGGTTCAATTATTATGGGGGGGGGGTCAAAAAAATAAAAGTGATTTTTCGCTCCATTATTTATTTAATATTACTTTGGACTAGTACACGAAGCGGAGGGCTGATGACCTTTCCTTCATGTGTTAACGATCAAGATAACACTGCGTTTATATGATGCAGTGCCCTATGCACCATTGTGGTGTGGATAAGGGGTTAAAGAAGAATATTTCATAGTTTCTGATGGGACACAAGTTTAAGTTAAGGAGTGTGGTTTCATTATTTAATGACTTTATGGATAATGGAAGCAGGTTGAGGAGATGAAGAAGGTGAAGAATTTTGACATGATTTTTTTTTGTGATTTGGAACGTCTTTCCGTCCTATTTTCAAATCAGTCTGTCTCTTCGACCAATAACGCGAGATCGCAGAATCCGATACACATCGGTCGATTGAATGATTGTTGTCACAAATTCGAGCGAGACGCGACAATAGGGATGGGCTAGCCGCGTCCCTCTCGCACGCCCCATTCAGCCGGGCATCCGGCAGTTGATTATCGAACCACTGTCAATTGAAAATAATGGATTAAAGATGAAATGACACTTCGCAAAAAAGAAAAAAAAACATTTTTAACCATCATTATATAATTATATGTAGGTATCTAATATACGAGTACATAATACAAACGGCGACTATGAAGAAATTATGCGGGTATAATGCTAAGGAAACAATAAAGCTGTATATTTTTAAAAATAAATATACCTTATTTTATGAATGACCCTCGTATAATAATCATATCTGGCAAGAGTCTACGAGACAGAATAAGGAACACCAGGATAAGAGAAATATGCGAGATCAAAGATCGGCTGTCCAAACTCAAAACACAGTAAGGGACATTTTTTGCATTTTTGTACTAAGTAGATTCTACTAAGTACAAAAATGCATAAAAAAACGTACTAAAAAAAATGTCCCTTACTGTGTTTTAAGTTTGAACAGCCGAGATGTAGTTAGGTTGTGAAGGCAACGAAGGAGACAATGGTATGCTCATGAGAGGAGAATGGAACCATCCAGACTCCCCCACATTGCACTGCACGATCAACCCCAAGATAGACCACCAAAGAGATGGATTGACAGCTAGAAATCGATATCGCAGAAGGCTGATCCCTCTTTAAAATAGGCCACAAGGCCTAAGAAGAAGGATTATATAATTATTGTTGGGAACGTTCTTAGGACTGGTCATTGACGCCATGTACCATTATAATGTGAAGTAATAATTTCTAACAATCTTGTGGGACTAGTTTAAGGAACATTAAAATTAAAAAACACTGTCACATCGTCTGCAATGAGCTTGACAGTTAATTTATAAGCCAATGTATCCCTCCGATTCTCATCTCGTTTCGAAGAAGACAGCGCTATCCGGAGTCCCTTGGGCGCGAAAGGGACTTCCGATAACACCGGGGTTCATTTTTTCAGCGTCTGCTAATCGATCACATTAACATGTGTTATTATTGCTTTTCCCATAAAACGGCTATACAGGATGTTTATAATATCCCTTCTTTGTTTATTCTATCATCATTGAGATCATCAGCCTCGTTCTGTGACAATTATTTGTTTAGTTTTGAAATTCTAATAAAATAGAAATTAATAATTTAAGCACCGTTGATCGTGAGCAATGTAGAATGAATAATGACATCTAACGAGCATGATTCTAAATGATCTTACATGTAATTGAAAGTATTATATGAGTACAGCCACAAAGGTTGAGAAATATGATATTATTTTATAGATAAATTAAGGTACATCCATTTAATGCCTTAATTGAAATTGCGAACGAAAATATATATATTAAAACAGAAAAAAATATGTATAAAGGAGCCGGCTAAAGACAAACGATGGCGCTCTACTCAAAGGAGAAATAAAAAAAAACATAGCGATTATGTAAAATCGCAGGTTTTTAATTATTTATTAATAAGTCTAAGGTGAGAACTGCATTGAGAATTCTATATTTTTTACGCTCAACAATGTATCCATCACTATTCATTTCCGGTTTCTCATGTACAAACAATTCCGTTTTACTGTCTTAAGAGATGTATTTATTACAGAAACGCATAATAAGAATTCCATATTATTAGAATCCGATACGAGTCCAAGCAAAAAATCTTAACTGCAATTAAATTCATGAATGCTTGGAATCAATTATGCATATTTTGCCATGCTTTGTATTAAATGCTTTTGAAATATTATTCCTTAGCCTTAGTGGAAAAAAGTAAATAAAAATAGTATAATAATTACAATGTTTTGAGTGTGTCCAAATACTTGTTCACATATCTAGATCATCTCCAATGAGTTATTTTTCATATAATTTTTATTCAACATAGATAAAGAATATTTTCTTCTCAACATAGATTAAGAAGAATAGAGGATATGGAAGTTTGTCGTTTTAAACCAGCCTTTGACATTCTTCTTCATCTACGTTGAGATGTCAAAAAAAAAGTACAATATGACAGGAGAAACGTACTTCTTGGAGAAATGGTGATATGATGGTAGTAATTTAAATAGAATAATAAAAAAAAGTTATAATTTTACGATGGCGCCTAAAACACACAGTAGATGTGACCTGCGGGTCACTTCCCGCCGAAAGTGACGTATGACAGTTCGAAATTCAAATAAACAGTTCGAAATTCAAATTTACGATTTCCATCCCGGTTAATATGACGTGGAATGCGCGCCACATGTTGCCATCGGTTCGGTTAGACTCGATACGTTTTTTATGGCAACATTGTGAATGTGCTCATAATAATGTAATGATGGGACGGAAAGACGGTGTTAATGCGATATAAATAATGTGAGTGGGTTCGTTTTTTGTCATCAATTGGATCCTAGACATAATATATGCGACATGTGAGTCTGGTAATGAGATGCTACATGCATGAGACCAGGGGAAGCCACTCGTCTACGACTGTTCACAATCATTTTTATCGCCTCTACTATTTTTATTTCATTCAGTAGCTAATGGCGGGAGCTTTCTTCTTACAGAATTCTAAAGTGAAGGATTTTTAAACCCTACTTTTTTAATTACCGAAAAAATTCATGTGTCATGATATTATTTCCTAAATATTAATTCCAGAGAAAATAAAGTAATAATCTTCTCAATATTTAGCTAACTTAAATTTACGTTTGACATATAGAAAAACCTATTTTTATTTCAACCACATTGATAGTTCAGATAATTTTATTATTAGTTGAAGTTATTATTAATCAACACACAGAATACAAAGAAATATATAAACTTATATATATAATAGAAATATAAAAATGCCCTGCGTATATTTTTCTGACAGCGTAATGATGACTTACCATCGCGGCTGCCATCTACCGGCGGCGATTCGTACTAGCGTTTTAAAAAATCAAAATAAAATCGACACTCGGTAATCTGCAAGAACATCACTAAAGGCGGTGGGCGTGGTCCGTTCGCATCGGTGTCTCGTTCGCGCGTATTGATTTGGATGCAGTTTTTCTATAGCCGTCTCTCTCGACCCCGCCCGCTCACCTATCGGGCGTTCGATCGGTAACGCCTCTCGGCATTGGTTTAAATGTATATAATAATACATAATCAATACCGCTTCGTCCGATATCGGATAGTGTTGTCGATACATAGCCTATCGACAGTGCGCGCTGTACCTACACAATCGTACTTACGCACTACGCAATACAAACAATAAAATGGACCTTTTCTATTTCATAATATCGAAGTATTATTATAAATTTAGCTTTAATCTTTACTCCATTGTACATCAATTACAGTTATGGAAACAATTTCTCGACCTTAAATCACTTTGTAGTTTAAGACTTACTTTTTGTTGCACACTCAAAAAAATATATTTCGAGATACTGAGATGAATAGGAATTTTTCCATTTAATTCTAAGATTTTTAAAAATATATTGTTACATCATTTGCAACAACATAATTTTTACTAATCGATAATAATGCAATACATTGTTACACGATAAATAAAATAGTTTTTTAATGAAGAAGACAAAACCCTCTTTATTTTATTCACCTAGCCGGAAATCACACCCGGGAATGTTAGCTTAACTTATATAAAAATAGCATTATATTGTATCGTTAAATTAGCATTTTTTCTAGTCATCATTAAATAAGTACAGGCGTTTTGTGTATAGTCAGTAAACATCATAAAATTATTTTTATTAACAATCATTACTTCCGCTTATTAAAATATGTGGATCTTTGTCACTCCCATTTAATTGAATGCACTAAATAATATGCCAGTCTCTCGAGCTTCATAAATTACTTGCAATAACGTCGTACACCTTAAGATTTTTATATCACCCGTCCCGCTCGGACGCACAGCGCTAAACGTTGTTATAAAAACTCCATCCTTTTCTCTCTTTCATCTCGATATCATTTCGATAGACGTTCATATAACATGCAAGTAAAGATTATTCTCAGCACGTCCCTGTCTCTCGTATTGATCTTTGTATCTGCGTCCCGCTTCTGCGTAATAAATGCAATAAAAGGAAAATGCATTTGATGCATCCACTCCGTTTAGTGTCCGCCTTCGTAGTGTAATGGTTAGCGCATTGTGCTATTGTCTACTAGTTTCCGATTCGATTTCTTACTTGCCCAACGTACAAACAATCTCTTAAAACATTTAAGGGAAATATCATGGCTACTTTAGATTTAAGATCATGTTACTGCTACATCAATTCATTACAGTACTTAACACTTCCAACCTTCAATAAACAATAAACAATAAACATCAATTTATTAATTCAACCAACTACCTTTAAAGTATACCTACTGTATACTTTCAATAACATAATATGAATTTAAATATTTATAATTTTATTTATTACCAAGGTACTTATTTTAATTTTCTATATTGAACATTTCGTTTTGTGATTATTTCCATTTGAACAATGTTACATACGTATTTTAATTTAAAAAATTATAAATAAATAAATGATAAATGGTTGAATTGGTAGAATGATTGGAAGTGCTTATCTCGAAAAGCTTTTTATTTTTATTTTATTTTTTTGGCTACACATTTTGCAATCAACGAAATGTATTGTTTCAAATAAAGTTGTATTCGCTTCATTTTCGAGTTTCAAAGTCATTTTTCTGCGTTGTAAATATATCGCTTTTAACACTTAGGACAATAAAATATCCCCAACAATGAGCAAATTAAACGCACTATAAAGCCGAACGACTCATTCAAGGTTTTGCGAGTTACAATAATACCTACGAATAAACACAATGAGCATGTAAATGTACAATAATTTTGTACATGAACATGCTCGAATAACAATAAGCGACAGAATTTACGACACACATTTCGCTCTTATTAATCCATTGTTAAATTTGTTGCAATACCATCAAATTCATAAAACATCAACGAAAACACGTATTAACAACAAAAACATCCAAACAGTCGATGATATTTACTTCATAAAACAATTGATTTATACAAATATGTTGCTACCTGTGTCCGCCTCCGTAATGTAATGGTCAGAACGCTCGGCTACCGTCCGGAGGTCCTAGGTTCGATTTTCAGAGGGGGGGTCAAATAAATATAAGTGATTTTTTCACTCCAATATTTATTGAATATTAGGTACACTGGACTGGAGCGGAGGGCTGAACACCTTTCCTTCATGTATTAACGATCAAGATAACAGTGCATTTATATGATGCAATGCCCTATGCACCATTGTATGCATATTGCTACCAGCATCGATCTTTACTAAACTTCTTACGATTGCATTACGTTTATTCATGCAATAGATATATTGTGGACTATATCTTCACTTTTGTGACGATATTAGATGTCGATTTTGGTTCATTTTAGATGTTGATGTGTTTAGAACTCTACCAGTATTTTTAGTTTGTAAGTTTAGAACTGTTTGTATGTAATATGTAATAGTAATGCTGATGCCAAGTGAGAAATAGATATTGAAGAAGTATGACAAGCTCACTGAGCTTAAGAAATAAGATAATGAATTACGGAGCTCAAACGAAATTGTTAAACATATGTACATTTTGAAATTGAATAGACGTGCCATGATACTAGTAGTAAAGGTTCTCGTCTACCTATAAAACTCCTATTGTTTTTCTCATATTTTGACGTGTAATTAATAACCAGCGATGTCAATTGACGCTCGCCTTCCCACGCACAAATAATGTCGTCCTCTTATAGAAAACCGTGAGTCATTTCTGTTCACAAAATCTTCACAATTCGAGTAGGCGTCGTCATCCGAACCTCACCCACGGAAACACGAAAAAAATCGACCTGAGCGTATGTAAAAATATACACTACTTCACATCACTATTCACAGTCCAAGCGCAGCCACTCGCACGCGACACTCGCGCGTGCAATTAGACTGTACGTACACATGTTCCTTTTTTTTAAAACAAAATATTTTTCGAATATCGATTATATTAATGATATCGGAGTGCGTAGAAACGTCGATAAACACACTTGAAATATCGCTCGCGTGCAGGCTGCCTAAGGGAGTGCGATTAGATTGTAATTCGAAGAAAAAATGACGATTATGGTTATTACAACGCTAAAATCCATACAAACGTCAGTCGAAGCTTTCACATTCCAAATGAATTAAATTTGTGTTTTCGGCGTTCGGAAACGATTAGAATGTATCTACCTACCAAAATTCTTTTTTCAAAATTTTAATTTTCGACAGATCAACCATAGACAACTCAAACAATTTAAACCACAGATAAAAATACATACGCTTGTCATCTGTCATTAATTTTTGAGAAATATTTTTCAGTCAACGCGGCGGTAGTAAGTCGGTTGACACGTGATTTGGGTGGGTCGTATCTATGGCGACCGGTCGTCTAGTAAAAACTAATTTCTTTTCAAATACAAACTCGTGGGTTGTTGCTATTTACTACGAGTACAAAGGAAATCTTTGAACTCGTGTTTCCGTATGTATTTAACGTCAACTTGTCACACACTAATCCAATAATCAATCAAAACAATTCCTGCTCATTTTTCACGACCATTCATATTCCTGACGTTTTAAAGAATGAGAGATAAATGCGATCCCTCGGACACATGTGCGGCAAAACTATGTATGATACTTGTTCGAATGGTGAAATAAGAAAAGAATGCAAGAAATAAGCATTATCGATCAAATTAGGAAAAGTGTGTTGAGATGGTTTGGATATGTGGAACGTACGAGTGAGGAAAGAGCGGTTCAAAAAAATTATGAGGCAATTGTAGTTTAATAAAAGAAGGAGAAGAAGACCGAGAAAAATTTGGCACAATCGGGTATCTCAGGTCCTACTTGAAAGCGGCCGGGTCAATAGTCGAAATAATCGGTGGATATGCATGAGGAGATGCATGAACGTCGAAGAGGCGAGGAATGTTTGCAAAGACAGGGTTGTATGGCGTTCTATTCTCTCTGCCTACCCCTGCGGGAAAGCGGCGCGACGTGTTAGTTTAGTTTTCAGCAGATATCTTGGATAGTCTTGCGTTTTATGTGCTCAGATCTATATTCGGACGAACCGAACATCCATGATCGATAATTCGGACATAGGAATTAGCAATAAATGTCATATTCAACACGAATTTTGAAGAATTTCTCTTTGAAGTGGAGCAAAAAATCGTAACATTTTTCATATAAAACGATTATGCTTCTATTTCGATATGAAGAATCATAAATAATAAAAATTTTATGGGATCTCGAATATTTTTGCGACAGATATGATTGTATGTGCCACAGAACGTTTGTAACTCTTTGGATAAAATTTATTCTTCGTCTACAGCTAGACACAACAACGAAAATACAATTAACCAAAGCTGTTCTGATAAAAATCAGTAGTGATTTTGCATACTTTAAAAAAATATTTATAAAAAATTATGACAATTATTTGAAAAGTTCAAGAACAATGTCAAACAAGCTTTCGAGAATTTGGGAACCTGTAACATTTTAAAAATCCAGTTTTCAAATTAAATAAATAATACTAATATTTTTTAAACAATACTGTGACTCATGTTTCGATGCAGCCGACATCATTATCAAACACGTGCATCGAAATACGTATAAAAAAATAGTTCGATAGTGACTGGCATGATATATCAAATACTTGAACGTGGTCACGTTAGGAGTCGGAATAATCTGCGTATATGTATGAGAAGTGTATGAATGTGGAATAGGCGAAGATTGTGTGCAAAGACAGACTGGTGTGGCGTTCTATTCGTTGGCGTGATGGTCAGTCAGTAAGTTAGTTATATTATTATTTTGACAACTGATATGGTGTGTTGTGGCCTAGAATTTATATATATATATATATATATATATATATATATATATATATATATATATATATATATATATATATATATATATATATATATATATATATATATATATATATATATATATATATATATATATATATATATATATATATATATATATATATATATATATATATATATAATATATATATTTATATATATATGTATATATATATATGTATATATATATATATATATATATAATTATATATATTTATATATATATATATATATATATTTATATATATATATATATATATATATATATATATATATATATATATATATATATATATATATATATGTATATATATATATATATATATATATATATATATAAACATATATATATATATATATATATATATATATATATATATATATATATATATATATATATTATATATATATATATATATATATTATATATATATATATATATATATATATATATATATATATATATATATATATATATATATATATATATATATATATATATATATATATATATGTATATATACATATATTTGTGTATTATATGCAATAAAGATACAAAATAAAAGTTTTAATCCCTGGCGTTGTTTTTCGTCTTGTAAATCAAGAATAGTTTAATCGTTGCCAAATCAATACTAGCTAATGGGTATTTTAAAACTGATTTTCATTCTTAGCTCCAATCTGAATGAATGCATTTCATTAAGAGTCTCAAACGGTCTTCAGTGTACGTCCGTCAAATTGACATCTCTTCCGACTGATTGTCGATGCTATGACCATTCATTACCTGACCCGAATGGGTGTCGTTTTGGTTTTGTTGGTCAGCTGGTCTCTGGTAATCCTAATGAGTCTCGTTCGCGTATATTCTCGTCTTGTTTGTCTTTCTTCCCAAGCCTCGTCCGTTCCGGTGCCAAGTCCTTTCGTCCACTCTTGTCTTTTTGCAGAGAGAGAGAGATTCCGGCCTTTCGTTGAAGTGATGTTTTGTGCCTCATCAAGATTCTGCGTTGTCAGTCACTCCGCTTTGAGGCCAACATTTTGAGCTATTATTTGAGCATTAGCGTGAATGGGAAACACATGTCTCAATGAACAGCGCCACATTGACTACATTCGGTACAGTACGTTCAATCAACATCGTACTTTTTCCCATAAACTAAACAATATTCGTAAAAAACTACTATTAAATGTTTAATGTGAACATAACACATACTCGAATGTTTTAAAAAGAGATTCTGATGATAAAAATGTGAGTATTTTACTTGAAGTATATATATCGTTCAAAATAAATTCTTTATTCTTAAGCATGTCTTAATCTCTTCTCCGCCTTGTCTCTCATTACTGAGTGTTGTGACCATTGTGGAAGCAATGACTCTTCTCCAGTTATCCCTTGACTGCGCTGCACGTAGCGCTCCATCCACCGAGGTGCCTGCTGCTGTCTTAATATCAACTAATAAACCTAGCAACTTTGTCATTTTTTTTACATTTGACTCTATAGTGCTCTTTGAGTCGTTTTTGAGATTCGGATACGTTTTCAAAAACCGCATCTCTAGGTCTACAAGATATCTGTAGCACTTAAAACACAAGCGCAGGAAAGGTCACTTTTGTATCAGGCTTGTATGTATTAGATTCTAAGGGCAGCATCCACTCGAGTGATTAGCAAGCTAAAATACGGTAAATCACTGAAAAAACTCTTAATATATAAATCGTATATACCAAAGACTGAGCTAATAACAGAAATAAGTATACGTCGAGCACACAGAAATTTCAAACGATCCAGAACAACATTTTGTAAATTAAAAACATTTTTAACTTTGTGGTATGGTAATATAACACCCTTCTTATCATTCATGGTTCACTTTGTGCAAATGTGAACGATAAATGATAAGGAGAGTGTTAGATGCAGTACAAACCAAAAACAATGATATGGTCGATGTAATTACAAACGAGCTCTCGTGAGAATAATCAATTTTACATGAGTTTTGTTTTGACGCGAAGAAAAGTATTGGTAATCAATACAGAATTATTTTAATAAAACTACAATAAAAAATAATAATAATTGGTAATTTTTTATGATAATTTTTGTGAAATACTACCTCTAGGGCGTTTCACTGTGATTAATAGTACTTACAAATAAAATTAGGAAAAATATCTAATTTTTTGCACATATTAATTTGCTGTTGTCAAGATAGAATTTCTCGTACTATCATCGATGATATGTGAATATCAAATGAACAGTATGTATTGTACCTACAACTAATTGTAAGTTTTTCATCCAAAATATCCATTAAGATCATTTACAATATACATCAAGAACATCTGCTTAAGAAATAGAGTACACTCATGTTACATGCATTACATGGTTAAATTTCTAGTATGAAAATAAAGAGTTATCTTTTTTTATATCTAACAAGCGTTCTTCATTTCTCTTAGTACCGAGATCTATCTGTAAATCAACTCATCTGCTTGTCCCACCAATTTTAACCAGTTGATCTAATCTAGGCAAAAATGAGTTTATTAAATTCTGGAATGCACTTCATATTATATTTATAAAGTTTTTTTTTTAATATTATTTATTGACATCTCAACATCGATTAAGAAGAATATAGAAGTCCTGGCATTTACGACCGTCATAGGCTGGTTTAAGTGATCACTTTATAAACGTGCAACATTCATTATTCCACTCATAATTGACAACTACACTACTTAAATTTTTGAACTACTTACTAGTAGTTAATATATGTTTTGAAACTCTTTGTTGTCAATCATTGGTATGTGATCACTTAACCAGCCTTTGACAGGTCAAATACTCAGACTTCCAAAATTTATCGCAAATATATTTTTTTAACTTCCTCAAAATTAGACAAATTCAGTTTTTCATCATACTACTTCTAATATCATCGCATAACCTATAATTTTTATGAATACATAAATTACAAAACAGTACCCATTTTAGTATATAAGTATCTGCCAGTCGAAAGAGCTTTTTCAAGCTACAAAATAATTGAGGAAAACATAATATATTGTTCAATTAACCCACCATTAAAAAAAACCGCTTTTATTTCACCTTATCGAGAAACATCTCCGTGTACAATGATCCTTTAGAATGTGAATTTGAATGTGTTCGACGTTTGAATATGAAAAAAAATCCCCCAGGAATAAAAACGCATGTCTCGGTATTGTTCTCAACGCAACCGCACGACAGGAACACCTGTTGATGGCACACGTGACGTCACATAACGATTACGTTGTCATGAGCATACCTTGTGTTGATATACCCACTCTGCAAATACGGGGGAAGTTGTTATATTCACAAGTTCATCGGTGATAATCAATTATAATCCATGTTTTTCATTGAAATGGTACCTACCCACTTTATAAACTATCTGTTTTTTGTTATAATTATATTTTGTAATATGTAACATTTGATTATATTTATTTTTATTTTGTTACAGGTAAGCTACATAGCTGTTACATTATACATACGCGAATTATTTCAAGAAAATAATAAATTAGGTAAGAAAAATATGCATTCTTTTTTCACATAAATGTACTAATATATTCGTCATATTAAATAATAATCTTTTCTACAAAAAGTAACTTAGATTTTTGCTTCTTTAAAAGTTAAGATATAAGTATATCATCGCGTCTAGATGGTTTGGGCATGTGAATCAAATGAGTAAAAAAAAAAGAGTAGCAAAACAAATTTAAGTGTCAAATAAAGCTGGAAATAGAAGCAGTGGAATACCAAAGAAAACTTGGCATTGTCAAGTGTTTTCAAATACTTGAAAGCGGTCAGATCAGAAGTCGGGAGTCGGAATAATCGGCGTGTATGTATGAGGAGATACATGAATGTGGAAGAAGCGAAGAATGTTAGCAAAGTCATAATGGTGTGTCGTTCTATTTCCTCTGCCTACCCCTTCGGAGATTAGATGATTAGTTCGTTAGCTAGTTAATGATCCATTGGTTAAGTTCATTCTCAAATATTTAGTTAGTTAATTTCGTTCAAAGGTAAATTTTAGAGTGTGTCGTTTCTTCTCCCGTGAAATATACGACCGCTTTCAGCGTTCAAATTATTCACAGCCCTAAAAAAAATCGATCCTGTCCTAAGACCGAGCGACTCTCATTAAATAAGACGTTAAAAAGAAGAGGAAAAAAATCATCGGCGACATCGACAGACGCATGCCACATGTCCTCTCTTTACACATTCGATTTTTGAGCATCAGAATTTGGAGACAACTCCGCGGGAGCGCAATTAGAAGGCGAGTGACAAAATTGATGGCGACATTTATCTCAAAGTTTACCAGAATCCTCCTAATAGTTATTTTAATTGTCTCTTTTACAGTCGGCGATGGCAAATTTCCGCGGATTATTCGATATTTTATTCCCATGCGGTCCATAAATTTGACACTTGCCTAAGAAAGAGTTTAAACCAGTGGTTCTTAAAACCTGGGTTCGATCCTAACATTTCTCTTAACATTATTTTACGAAATATTGAATAAACACATTGGAGAACAGTAGCCAACTAATACCAATACCAAAAAGTAAACACAAAAAATTAAACGGCGTAGTATTAGTGGATTAGTGGCGTAGTTAGATTAGTCAGTTAAACTGACGCCGTAGGTTCGATTCCCGCCAAGTGCAAAATAAATTGAAGAAAGATTTGTAATGTATTTTTCACATTTACCTTCTCTATCCTTACTATCCTACCTGCAGACAAGCTTCTTATAGAGGCTTTGCGGGTTATTCCTTTTAAAAAAAATGCAACAGCGGATGTCACACTGATTTGCAGTAAATATTCTTTTTTTTTGTTTTTATGTGAAAATCATGTAATAATTGTTTTGTTCTTTGTTTTTAATGATTTCGTTAATTTTGTGCATCTATGTATAAATCTGTCCACCTCCGTAGTGTAATGGTCAGCACGCTCGGCTACCGTTATGGTGGCCCCGGGTTCGATTCCCAGGGGGGGTCAAATAAATATAAGTGATTATTTCACTTTAATATTTATTCAATACTATTCTGACCTGAAGCGGAGGGCTGATCACCTTTCCTTCATGTTTTAACGATCAAGATAACACTGCGTTTATATGATGTAGTTCCCTATGCACCATTGAAGTGTGAATAAGGGTTAGAATGAATGTATAAATATATACCGATGTTTTGAATTTGACAAAATCATAATCAATTTTTTTTAATTTTAGGGTTAACGCGTATATAAAACTAGTGGGGTTCGGTACCTCTAACACGGTTGAGAACCACTGGTCTAAGCAAACTAGCAACACTGTAATCTGACGATATTTTAAGTTGACATATTTTCCACTCTCCAATCTATCATGTGAGAGATTTTTTCATCATTTTCCCGCCGTTTAAAACGGATTTATATTTTATTTAAAAAAACGCGATAATCCGTTCCATTCTCCGTTTGAAATAAACGTCAAACTTGAAAATGGGATGCGTTCGTTCCGTGCGCGAGCGTGTGAGTGCGTTCTTACTTTCGAGGCAGATGTTTTTCGCTCGTAGAATTTTTGTGGCGTGTTTGTTTTACATATATTTTTTTGTTTTCCGACCATAAGCCGCGATCACTTTTATGAATGAACGGATTATTCTAGTAATGAATGAACATATTCAATCATCATTTATGTTCTGAGCTCTTGAGAATGCACAGACATAAGACAATATAGCTGCTTACCTATACACTCGCACGCCTACCTACCTATGCACACAGACAGGGAGATATTCCACCATCACACACACACACACACATATTCATGTTTGGACTGAATTTTAAATGTATCAGCGAAAGCTAAACTGGCAGTGCACAACGGAGTCCTGGTGAATCCCTAATGTATGGATGTGAGCATGGAGTTAGCAAAAGAAGGATAAAAGTAGACTGAATGCAGTCGGAGTGCGATCTCTCAGACGAGTGTGCGGCAAAATGATGTATGATAGATGTTCGAATGGTGAAATAAGGATGGGATGCAAATCTGAGATAAGCATTATCGATACAATTAGGAAAGGTGTGTTGGGATGGTTTGGACATGTGAAACTGACTAATATGTTGCAAAACGATGAATGATATATGTTCGAATGACGACATAAGGAAATAATGCAAGACTGAGATAAGGATTTTAGATAAAATTAAGAAAGGTGTGGAGAGATTTTTTGGATATGTTACTCGAACGAGTGAAGAAAGAACAGTACCTATAACAAATTTACTATGCGAATTTATTTGGAAGTAGAAGCAGAGGAAGACCAAGGCAATCTTAGCATTCGAGTATTTCAAATACTTGGGCGGGTCAGAACAGGAGTCGGAATAATCGGCGGGCATGTATGAAGAGATGCATGAATGTGGAAGAGGCGAAGATTATTTTCATTAGCAAATTGGTTGTAGCTTTCTATCCTCTCTGCCTACCCCTATGTAGAAGCGGCGTTATGATCACAATTTTTTTAAATCATTCTTGTAGCATTTGTTTGAAGCTGATATCGGCCAATCAGCGCTCAGATTCAGTTTCCATGACAACTATCAGACTACGTATCGCGAGCCACACTTTCTCTTGTCATTGTCATGTTCGATATTCTAAACATCCGCTGTGACAGATTCGTTCGATGTTCAAATTCGAAACATCCGCTCGGAAGAGTTCGAATTTCGAATAGGGAGCATCCGTTAAAAACAAATGGAGTTATTTGAATTTTTTACGACATTTTTTTGTTTTTGTTTTAAATAACAATGCGTTTGCATTTTATTCCAGTACAAAGAAATTGCTCAAACAAGGTGGCGTCATCGTTTTTAGTGGTTTTTGTTTAACAATGGATATGATAAAAATCTGAACGATTTATCGAATTATATTACTTTTTTTGTCATAGCAATACTGACGGCATTGAGCACATACTGCATTTTATTTTATTTATTTTTTATTTTATGGTGCATAGGGCACTGCATCACATAAACGCAGCGTTATCTTGATCTTAACGCACGAAGGAAAGGTGATCAGACCTCCTCTTCAAGTACTTACTAGTCCAGGGTAATATTGAAAAAATATTACTGTGAAAAAATCACTTATATTTATTTGACCCCCTGCTGGATATCGAACCCGGGACCTCCAGTACTGTGGCCGGGGCGCTGCTTTATTACCTTAGTAATTTGTAAATGCATGTTTATCATTTTTATTTGATACACCCAGTAATCGAACCCAAGGCAAAATTTGTAAAGCAGGTAAATTTAAAACAATATTTAAAAAAAAATAGAGATTTGAATAAACATCGTAACAGAGATGAAAAGCATTTTGCGGAAAGTATTAATCATGGGGTGCCCAGAACACCATATGTATGGAAAAATCCAGAAAAACGCGAATCTGATTAGCACGGTTTTAAACATGATGTTTAATAACGGAATTTAAAAAAAAATGTTTCAATGTTTACAATTCAGCCACTGGACCAATAGATGTTTCATTACCATTATTTTATCGCGTCTGATAAATTCCGATATGACTTTTAGACATTTCCCATTTCCGGCTACCATTTCCTGTGGTTATTAAAATGGCCACCATCCTTTGTGCTCTGATCGACAAACTATAATAAAAACATTGTCAGCCGATACTCAATCGCATTGCGGTCTCCAATAATATATAATAATACTCCTACGGAAACGCAATTATCAAAATTGACGGTGTTGCAGTATTTTCCTTTTGTGCGCACGTAATTTGACGTCACGTCAATTGGAAATTTGTAATAATTTGTCATCGGTCAAAATTTTAATTTGTCGTGAAAATTTGAAATGGAATCGAACAATTCAAAATTGAAAATAAATTCAATTTAATTTTCAAATATGGAATTCGCAAATTTCTTCAAAATTACAAGTATTCTCAAATACGAATACCTGTAAATGTAAAATTCTTGTTATTTTAAGTTATTAAAAAATGGGCGTTTTCGTCATTAAACATAATCTTAAATTATTAAGTTGTTTTTTTTTATTCTAAACTAACATAAAACTGTCTTATTAGGGCCATGATAAGCGGTGTTGCATAAGCCGTACCTAGATTTCAGAGTCACTTGGATGCTAGGTAATTCAAAAAAGGCAATTTAACTTTATTTTTAAGAAAAATATACAATATATTTTTTATATATAAAAAATCTATCTTTATTCGGATTGGTAGGAAGAATATTCGGATTATAGTTATTTAGAACAATAAAAGGATTCGAGAAATTTGCCTTCGAAAATTAACTATTATTCGATCCGGACTTTGAATTTAACAAAAATTAAATTAAATGGGTTTTTAGAACATTACAAATTTGACTCCTTTTTAGGCAATTTTTTTCGGTAATTTTTTTACTTATAGTATTTTTTAATAGGTACAATATATTTTTAGTAATTATTGATTTCGTATTTTTTTTTAATACAATTTAATAAAATTTCCATACATACAATCTCATAATTTTAGCTACTCTGAGCCGCTCCAAAAAAGATACTTACTTTTTCTTCTTTTTTACTTTTTTATAGTAACATGTTGCACTTTTTTTAAATAAACTTATAATTTAAAAAAAATATATCAATCTTTATTCGGTTTGGTAGGAAGAGGATTCGAGAAATTCGCCTTCGAAAATTAACTGTTATTCAATCCGGACTTTGAATTTATCCGAAGTTGAATGATTACGTCATTCAGAGATTGTCACGCACTCTGAGGGGATTCGAAATTTGAATATTTGAATTTTCGTGAATGGAACGGAACACAAAAAAAGCGTTTTGAATAAATCACGGCTCGCCCACGACATCTTTTGTCTTAGAATCCGAGCGATGAATGATGCCCTAATGATGGTAATGCATTTTTAAAAATTAATTTCATCTTTTTTGGGTCCTTTTTCCGTACGGACGGTATTAGGGTGAGAGGATTTATGGGGATATCAACGTCTGATGGGTGCAACGCTCAAATTGTATTATTAAATATTCGGATTGAATCACTTTGTATTTGAGGTTTAGTCTAATTTAAATTTATATCACATTGTTCATAATTCGATATCGGGGCTATAATTACGAAGTTTTCGACTGATCGACTAACTTTATTCGCTGTTAATAGATTTTTTTTTCTAAACATTTTAACAATGAACTCAACTATACCCAAAATAAGTAGCGTTTTCGGTATGTAAATAAATTTAAAAAAATACCAAAAATTCATAAAAATGTATACAATAAATGTAAACATCAAACACTGATTTTTAGAGTCTACTAAATTGTATTTTATTATGAAAAACACGTAAAAATAAAATTTGTGACAATTCTTTCAATTAGTTTGAAAATGCCATAACAAGGCGATTATTGTCACAATTTTTATAATGTGTTTTTAATAATACAATATAATTTAGTAGTCTCTGAATTTAGTAGACTCTGTGTTTGATTTAAACATTTAATATTTAAATTAAAATGGAGTTCTACTATAATCGATGTCATGTATAAACGATCAAGATAACACTGCGTTTATATGACGCAGTGCCCTATGCACCATTGGGGTGCGGATAAGGCTTTTATTTTATTATTTATTCTTCTACTATAATCTATGTATAACTAACTAACCATCACGCTGCTTCCCCGGAGGTGTATGCAGAGAGAATAGAACGCCAAACCACTCTGTATTTGCAAGCATTCTTCGCCTCTTCCACGTTCATGCGTCTCCTCATACATACCCACAGATAATTTCGACTCTCAATCTGACTTGACTGTCTATAAATAAACATGTAAACGTATGTAGTGATATGTTATAATTACAAATATTTTAAATCCTATAAAATTCTGTATAAAAATCAATTTTTGTCATTCGGTTAATTTTTTTTTGCATAATTAGAATGTAGGTAGGTAAGTACCTATTTTAAATATCAATTTTCGTCAGTTGTTTCCTTATCCTTTAATACCGTCCGATTCAGGATTCAATATGAATTAACAGGAACAAGCGTCGCTCCACCCTTTCGGATTGCGTATTCACTTTGTTTTAAACAAGCGTTGGGGTTGTTTTATTATTGTTTTTTATTTGTTTTATTTTGTCCTTTTTCGAATCGGCGTTAACGCGCGGTTTTGTATGTAAATCGAAGTTTTCAATAGATGTCGCCGCTATGCATTATCACGTGAGTGACATATGCATGCAAATTAAATGACACCTACTTTTCAGATTTGTCTGATTTGTCTAACAATAGGGGGTTATTTCAATCGACCGATATACACGTACCCCTAAAAATGTCCCCTTTTCGCAAAATATACACCTTTTTTATGAAATATTTTGCAACAGCTGTATTGGACTACTGTTCTACTGATATGTTTATAAAGAAACCAAAGGAAATAGTTAGAATCGTTATTAAAAATTAGTCAATCTCTGTATGTGATTTTCCAATCATAAATAAATTTCTTGTTTTTTACCACTTGAGTTACACATTGTGATAACTTGTTTCGGAAGATACAGATGCCGTAGATGGATGCATCTATAGTTCCTGAAACTAGCCGTAACAATATAATAATTATGTGGTAAAAAAACAAGTGTTTTTTTTTATTATTTCAATTTTAAGCATGTCTTACCATAGAGTCAATTTTGAAATAAAAATTGCAATTTAATATCATGGTCAGAAAACGATATATATATATATATATATATATATATATATATATATATATATATATATATATATATATATATATATATATATATATATATATATATAATGGTGGCGCTATAGGCAACCATACTTCCAAATCTATTAAATTGAACCCACGTGTAAAAGGGACCCAAAAACATTGCATATACTGTATACAGTTCCAAAAAAATAATTCAATATGGATATTTAATAATGGGTCGAATAGTGAACGTTGCACAAGTGTATAAAGTGATCCCCGGGATGCCCAAACTTCCATCTTCTTTCGTATAAAAACGATAGATGTCTCATCTCAAGTTGATGAGATGCCGCATCTATAATACACCTTCGCGATCAAAATAAAAAATCTTAAGTTTTCCATTTTGAATAATGGTATGTTCGGCGCTACAAGGAGAATAACGCTACATAATCAATGTCGTCCCTTCGGGAATACGGTTGCAATCTATCCGCATAATGCACCGCGCACACTTGGGCTTCGCAGTGTACGGCACGGTATCAACTCGCAGAGCTAGGATCGGAGGTGAGCGCGGCACGGTACAGTATACATGCACACTCCCGCCAAGATGGGCGAAATGAAAAATCTTGAATATTTAATAAGGGAGCGGATCAAACCGGTTACCCCAGGAAATGAAGATGAAATAATAAAGGTTATAGATGTGTCGGGTTTGCAGCGGGGAACTGAATGGTAATAATTCAACTCGCTTACTTATCTGAAAATTATTCTAATGCTATACGTGTAAGACAGTCGCTTTTATTCAAATTATTATATTACTGCACACCTGTAAGTAAACGTAACGCCACTTCCCCGAAGGGGTAGGCAGAGAGAATAGAATGCCACACCGCTCTGTCTTTGCAAACATTATTCGCCTCTTCCACGTTCATGCATCTCCTCATACGCACCCGCCGATTATTTAGACTCCTGACTTCATCCCAATTTTTTAAAACTACATTCGCTTCATTAATGACTCTATCCTTGCCTCACTCATTCATTCTACATATCCACACACTTTCAACACATTTTTTTTACTTTTATTTTATCTTTATTTATTTTTTCTTTATTTATCTTTTTTTATATCTTATTTCTTGATAGAATTTGCCGTATAATTTTTTTATTATTGTTCTTTCTTCATTCATTCAATTCACGTGCCCACACCTCCTCAACACACCTTTCTTTATTTTATCGATAGTGCTTACTTATCTCATCTTTGCATTATTTCCTTATATCATCATTCGAACATCTACCATACTTCGTTTAAAAGTAGTACTAAAATTTTTGATAATATAAGAAAACTTTTGCTAAAAATATATGATCTCTTATGATTGGATTCTCTCCCGCAAAATATTTTCAAATTTCCAGTCTTCCCGTTTGTAAATCACCAAAATATCCCTTTTATGAAGATATACGCATAAACTTTGGAATTACGCAAGTTACGCTCCTTTATTTTGGTATTAGGACCAAACATCCTGGATCCCTGTCCATAAACTCTGCTTATTCCCTTCTATATTCCCCATCCCCCCCTCCCCCCGCCCGTAACATCTTTACAGGAACGTGCATATTTGTTAAAGGTCAATTTATTATGCAGGCATATTTTACCCCACACCGCCGACTCAGGGTTATGGTTCGGGTATTGGCTAACGCCGAACAAATCGACGAAAGCGCACACTAGCGACATCCTACGACCAAAAGAGATAGTAGAGATTGAATACAGTGAAGAATTTTCAAAATGTACATATATTTCTCTAACCCATCCGCATATCAGTTTTTTTATATGTTTATAAATAAACTAATTGAATACATCCCCGAAAAAAATAGACATAGTTTGTCAAACCATGGACCTGATAAAACTAGAACAAACTTAGAAATAATCTTCAAATGCAGAAAAAAGTTGCACACACTAAACAGATTGATTTTTGTGGTATAAATCAGTCCAAAAAATCATAACGCTCACGTGTGTCTCGTACTTTTGAAGTGTCAAAAGCGTTAAAATTCAACAGAATTATAATAATAAATTGTATCATTAAATTATGAGACTCCCTTTTACCAATAAATATGGTACATATAACTATTACACACGTATTTTATCAAGTGTCTACATCAAAAATGCGATAAATTGACAAGAAAACTTTTAAAGAATAACTCAGTAAAACATTATATACCTAGGATGCAAAGTTTTGAATTTTTACTGATTTTAGTTGATATTTTAATGAGAAGGATAATTGTATCCATACAGAGAAATCTTTGATCAAGTTTCGTTGGTAAGTTTTAGTAAAAATTATAAGAAATAATGCATAATCAAAAGTTTTTTTTACTGATCTGTAGATATCACATGAAAGTATCTGTGTACCTACCTAATATGAAACCGCAGCTAACATGTGAATGTAAAATAGTCTTAGCCGCCAAGATATGGCCGATTGGTTAATTTCATTGAATTTTCTTTTTTTTAAGGGTGGTTTTTTAAAACGTTGAAAACATGTTCTCCGTCATGTGTGAGAATACCAAATGATAAAATTTACATCTACGCGAAGAAATATCCAATTATTCCGAAAACAAATTACCCACCTCGCTATTCGGTTCCTCCCTCTGAATATGCCAATACTCGAGGGTAGCATAAAAAATAATTTAAATCGTTCGTAAAAATATATAGAGGATATAATGTTTATGCATACATATCCAGGATCACACAAAGAACCCAACCCCCCGTTGTCTTATTTGCATATTAAAATAATCTAAACGTAAGGGATGAAAATGTTAACACCACCCTCAGAGTATTCTCATAGCAGTTTGCCTTTTAAAAGAATACCCGTGTGGTAAATTTTTAAATCGAATTGTTTTTGATCTCTGAATTTTGTATTTTTATTCAAAGTGTATCTTTAAAAACACACGCCAAATTATAAACGACTTATGTTGTTTCTTTCAAAATTCAATGCATACCTTTTAAATTACTATAATACTACTATATAAGTATAAACAATTATTAGAATTTAGTACTGATCACGACATAGATAGAAGGATGTGATATTCATATCGCTCACTCCTTTCAAGAACGTCATAAATCAAAAATCGTTTGAGTTGGGCATGTTTTCGGAATGCCCAGAAAATGTATTATATCCCAGCAAAAGAGGCATATTCTAAACTTTATATTTACCCGCTACAGGGCAGAAAATGTTGTTTTTGCATTTTGATGAAAGGGTATTGTTTAATTATTTTTTAAAAATAAAATAAATATTTTTCAAATGGAGGAAAAACCTTCAAGTTTTACCTAAAAAGATCTGTTGCATAGTAAAAAGTTCAGTAAGTGGCTTCATATTTATTTTTAATACATATAATAATATTTTTCAACTTTAAAAACGTTCTCCTAAAAAATCAAGTTTTTTGATTTATGACGTTCTTGAAAGGAGTGAGCGATATATTCATAGTTTGGCTTCAATCAGTAAAAATCTTTTTTCCTACTTTAAAACATTAATCAATGAACAAACGAGTTATTTATTATATATTATAAATGACAACGTTACACTATTGAAGTACTAAATATATACCTTTGAAATTCATTCATTGGCTTTACATTATCTATGGCACTTTTGTATATTGAAATGAGATCTGTGAATGATCTTATGGTATTTTCAATGTGACACTTGACTTAACTGAGTTTTTCTTATTATCATATTAGAATTTTAAGATATATTTATTAATTATGATGAAAAAAAACTCTATTTGTTATATTTAATAGTAAATAATTATTGCAGACAAAATAGGATAACAGGATTAAACTCTCCACTCAAAGTGAACGATGAATGATAAGGAGAGTGTTATATTAACATATCACAAAGTTACGATAGCAATGCTTTTAATATACAAACTAAATTAAGAATACGTTACAGAGATGTAAGTATATATTTTTTTTTCAAAATAGTTAGAAATACCGTTTTTCTGGTGTAAAATTGATAACATATAAAATGAACATATGCCAGACTAGCATGACGACTAGAGAGATGTATATAAAATTTTAAAAAATATACAAAAATACCGTTTTTCTGATGTAAAATTTATAACATTTAATATATTTGGATACTAGGATAACAGAATGATTACTGTACTATAGAGGTGTAAACAAAAATTATAAGAAAATACCCTTTTTCTGATGTAAAACGAACATATTTATTATCAGCATCATCCAGAGTTTATCTGTTTCCACCCAGTCTCGTTATCTCTGTCGTTCGCTCTCCCTACATTATCTCCCACATTGATGATACATATAATTCAAAATTTTCATCTCCTCCTGTACGATCGGCTGAATTATTAATCTTGTCATTGTTTCTTCCTGGGTGTAACTACTCGATAGCTCCCCTCAGAACGCATTGCTCGTAACTTATCTTCCAAACGATTCTGGAAAATTTAATATAGATAACAACATTTTAAATTAATTTTACTATTAAATTTGCTATCTGCGATGTAAAGTTGTCTGTTTGATGCACCAACAGATACTAAATAAGTTTAATGCATTGTTATCTTGATCGAAAATTTGATGAAATCAAGAATCTTAGATATATTTTGTATATTAAAAGCATTGATAACTTTGTGGTATGGTAATATAATCTCCTAATCATTCATCGTTTAATTTGTGTAATACCACTTTTATAAACACTTATTCGTGACTACCGGTTTCGGAATAATTATTCCATCATCAGTTCATTAAATTAAAATTATTATGGTAGTCACGAATAAGTGTTTATAAAAATGGTATTACAGAAAGTAAACGATGAATGATAAGGATAGTGTTTTAATCTTAGATATATTAAGTGATGTTGTATCAATACAAACATAGATTGTTGCATTGTAATCTTGCTGCTCATTTACTTAAAGTACCATTTGTTATTCTTACGTTTAAGGTACTAATCCAGGGCAATATTGATAATATTATAAGAATAGCCTTAATTAATGTGGCCAGTCTGGAATAGCAAAAATATATCGATGTTTAATTTAAGTTTAACTTGGTAAATACCACTTTTTCTTTAAAATCTATTATGACACGTGTTTCGATACATATCACATAATTTTCTACGAAAATGGCTATCTTAAATCAGAAATAATTGTGGAATTTTTCCTTTCGTCGAATATAACATGCACTTACATTTCTAAGTCGTTTAAATGGCATTTTTAAATCTCACATTTAAATGCCAATGGCGTTAATATTTCAGCGGATAATAAATACGAAGGTTTTTATTTTAAATCAAATGTCTACTTTTCGCCACCCCTATTCGACCATAGGGGTGTGTTGTTTTAAAAGGATACGCTTTTGTGCACACTACATATATTTGTATGCATGTGTGTATGTACCCATTCCCTAGATTGTTTTGTATGTATGAGTACGTAGTTTCCTTTGACTCATTTATTCCTTAATCGAATTATGAATATTTTATATGTGATGTATTGTAAAAACCCTCCCCGTTTTTGCATATTGAGAATATATTATCAGATTCATCCCCCCCATAAGAGATGATCTACCCCAAGCACCTACCTATATGCTTTCTTAAAAACCTTTTATTTAGATATTATATTTCATGAGCCGCCTCAGTAGTGTAATGGTCAGCACGCTCGGCTACCGTTCTGGAGGATACGGGTTCGATTCCCAGGGGGGGTAAAATAAATATGAGTGATTTTTTCACTGTAATATTTATTCAATATTACCCTGGACTGGTACCTGAAGCGGAGGGCTGATCACTTTTCCTTCATGTGTAAACGATCAAGTTAACACTGCGTTTATATGACGCAGTGCCCTATGCACCATTGGGGTGCGGATAAGGGTTTTATATATATTTCATGAGTTATCTTTGAAGAAAATATTGGTAATAAAATACACAGCATTTTAAAAGTGTCCAAATACTTGTCACAAATCTGGATTATCCCCGATTAAAGGTTATTTTCAAGATTTTTAAAATAATTTTTCATTATTTTTATAAATTGGGCAAATAGAGGTTCCAAGAATTTGAGTAGTGTGGTTTTCAATCGTGGGTAGAAGTGGTGGATGTTACACGTGTGTAAAGTGGTAACTTAAACCAGCCTATGGCGTTCCTCATTCATCATCGTAGTAAACCTCGTTAATGCTCAGACTTCATTCATGTTAAGATGTTTAAAAAATTATTTAATAAAATGGCGTTCAAATGTGATATCTTATAAGTATTTTTTTAATGCTTGAATCTTAAAACAGTGCATATAAACATATTTTAAACAATCAATTGAATATGGATTTTTAATAATGGGCTCAGTGGTGAAAGTTTAGCTATAAGCTTAATTAAGCTAGCCAAATGCCAGGTCGTAAGCCCTAGGATTCTCAGACTTCTTTAGTATAAAAGCGATATATTCTTCTCCTCAAATCGAGACACCTATGAGACAAAGTATGTTCACAATGTAACGAGAGAAAAAAAAACAATTCTCAAAATAGTTTTAATGTTTTACAGCTTAGAGTATTTGCGAATTAAGTCGCAGAATAATATTTATGTCATCATTAGAGCAGTACACAGAGCGAGGTATATAAAATTACTCGTTATGTGCAGGGTTAAGATATGAATGTGTTTTCTATTAAGCCGGGATTCGAACCTAAGTTTACGCGAATTGCATACCCTGGAACTGAGCCAACCGCTCACGAATTTAGTTTAATTGGAAATAAATTCTAATTTATTAGCACCAAGTATTGCTACTGACTATATAATGTGTTCAATAAGAGGGAAATTTAAATAAATACATACATTTAATGTCAAATTATTTAAAGGAGGCGGTATATTGAAAATATTAATTTTCTCCGCCTTCATAGTCCATTAGTTACCGCATTTAGCTACCTTGCTAGTGGTCCCGGGCTCCATTTCCAGAGATGCCGAAATAAATGTAAGCCTTATAGATGTCTCAACTTGAAATGAAACATCTATGTTTTTTTATATGAAAGAAGATGGAAGTCTGAGCATTCCATGAATCAGTGGTGAAAGTTAATCAAGTGAATACAGCCAGCCAAATGCCAGGTCGTAAGCCCTGGGATGTTCAGACTACCATCTTCAGGTACTACTTAAATTCACATTTTAGTAATCATCTATCGATGAAAACAACTATAGTTTTCAAAACCAGTCATGTGTAATGAAATAAAAATCCATCATTGGTATTATAAAAGTGTTAATGCCGAATCAATAATAGTATTCATTCTATTATAATATCTGTGTATTTAGTTGAATCCAGTACCTACCGTATGCACTATTTAAAGGGAAAAAATAAAAGGAAAAGAAAAGGTTTATCTTAATATATATATATATATATATATATATATATATATATATATATATATATATATATATATATATATATATATATATATATATATATATATATATATATATATATATATATATATATATATATATATATATATATATATAATATTAAAATATCCATTACGCTCTGGTCGTAAATATTCTAATATAAATTTTATTAATCAGGGTGAAAAATGTTTGCTCCGATATTTAGGGGTGGGTTTCGAAATGTCGTGCTTATTCGGGGGATGATTTTGAAGATGTCATTTAGAAATGAAACGGTTTTTAAATTAGACCAGCATTATTAGGCGAGTGGCATTCATTTTGTTTTCCTTGTTTTTGCGGGGTGGCTATGTATTTTTGCTTCGAATGAATATTCGAAGGGTATTTGGATGGGTACTCGTTGTATCACCATGGGCCATACTTATAGAACAAATGTCAATGACCTTAAGTTGTGCATTACGAGAATCAATTCAACCATGATATCAAGCAAAACAGCTATCATTTTATCTAATTTTAAACCCAGTTAGCATGAAACTGAACACCACAAATTAAACTATTTCTAAGGCTCTCTTATCATTCATCGTTTACTTTGTGTAATACCATTTTTTGAGTGGTATTACACAAAATGAACGCTGAATGATAAGGAGAGTGTTATATTGTATTACCATACCACAAAGTTAACATTGATGTTAATACATGAAATATGAACTATTTCCATTTGTTAATATTATAAAATCTTATTTTAGTATTATTTCATATTGATGGTTTTAAGAGTAGCAATTCTTTAATTCTTTCCACTGTAGGGTACTGCATTTGATCAACGCAATGCTATCTTGACAGCTAAATGCATGAAGCCGAGGTGAATAGTCTTGAATTTTTGATGGGATACATATGATGTATGGGAATGTTATGACATACTTTAATATTGGCAAAGGAATAAAAGAAAAATACTTTGCATAAAAGAGCATCATCAAAATGCTTGTACAAGATTATGTGTAAGGCAACACACCACTAAGTTGTCCTCTACTTCTTCATGACTTCATCCCAACTTATTATCTTTGTAGACTCTTGGGATCAACTCTCCTCATCTTCAGGTTGTAGGTCCTTTTACCACTAAATTCTCCGAATCCCTTGAATAGAAATATCTAAATATAAATTTATATCAGTTGGTAATCGTATAATCTAGTTATATGTACTTATATTCAGATTGTATGATAAATCATTAAATTTAAGGTACCGAACGATTGCTGCATAGTCTGTTTTGTAATATTTTATGCCTTCTGTTTCGCTGTTTCTGATATCCGCTTTGCAGCAGACAGCTGTGAATTAGGGAAAGAATTTTCCGCCCAAATTTGTAAGGGAAAGCGGAAAGAGTGAGGGTGGAGGCTAACAATCAACTCGGTACATACTTTACAATACAAAATACTGGATGGCAACAAAGAAAACCGGCAATTCAAAATTGATCTCATTATTCAACCCCGATCAAAGATAAATAATAAATGCTTCATGAAAATTTAAAATAAATTTAAAATACCACATCGCTGAAATCGAAAAATAACCCAAAAACTAACTAATTAACAGGTAGGTAGAGAGAATAGAATGCCACGCTAATCTAAAATGACGCAATAGCAAGATAATCGCTTTGGGTGTTCCACAGGGCTCATTACTAAACCCCCTTCCTTTATTGTTATAAAACAAGTATTCAAGGTGTCAAAACTTATTTTTTAAGTTATAAATAAATTAATGAATTAATTTTCTTTTAGAATTAAAATACAATTGCTTTACATAAATATAGCTAATATATTCTTACCTCGAAATACCAGTTTTAAAAATCATCTCTTGAACGCAGTAATTTACAAGACTCTTTTAAAATATTCAATAAAACGTCTACTACAGGTAAGTTCATTGCTGTCTTAATTTACTTATTTAACTATTCCTTTGTTTCTTCATTTTTCATGTTACTTCTTGTTACATCTTTATTTTATTTAAATACGAGAGTACCCCGACAGCAGTTCAACACCTTTCACCCTACCTAAAGATGTACAAAGCAATTTCCCGTAATTTCTAACCCCTTCCGTGAGACCCCTTTTGACTTGGGGTCAGCCGTGTTAGTGAATGCATACAGAAAGGGTTAATTCTTTCTTTTTTACTATTCCCTGCGCTCCGAACTTCTCGGCTTGCTGTTAACATATTTTATAAGCTCTGATAAATTGACTTAACTTTTGCTTATGAACAAAAAACCTACTACGGATGAGACAGAACTTCAACAAAAGTAAATTAGTCCGCTCAAAGGGAAATATTTTGCAATAAAAGGGTATCTTCTAAATAAAATATTTCTTAATCCAATCATAGATGGCTGTTGTGAACTCGATTATGGAACATTATAAGATTGATCATATGAGTACGACTTTCATTCTTTATGACAAAAATTTCAGTAGATGGTTGTCCATTATAGGTAGAATGATGAATGTTCCTCGTGTGTAATAAAGTGATCACTTTACCAGCCTATGAGAGTTTGTGAGCCTTGTAAATACCCAGACTTCCAAAATCTTCTTCATCTATATTGAGATGTCAACAATAGAAATATGAACATAAGAACTCCACCGACAAGACACATAAGGTGGCTTGGTGGGTCTCTGCAAAAAAACATGTTAATTATGTTGACGAATTTGGAAATAAATGTATATATGTCAATGTTTAGCAAATGATTGTTATTCTACTCAAAAATTTCAATATTGCATGTGAGGAAACCAAAGTGTTACAGATACGTGTCGGTTTATTGTGTTATTTTAATATTATACGTATTTCGGAAGCGGTTGCATCGTAAATCTACATTTGCAGACCTCAAAACGCGAGTGACATTAGTTAAACATCGTTGTTTCGCCATTTTGACAGCGGCGGCCATTTGCAGCACTCGACATTTGAATTTGGCGCCCTAGGAATTCCCGCCATTTACAAAAAGACACCCCCTCTTTACCCCGGCCGGGGTTGCTAGCATGCCGAACGTCTGTAGATCCGCCAGGATAAACCAGAAAGGCCGAAAGATAAAAGTTGCCAGTGGCGAAATAAAATAAAACTTTGGAAAAAGTTCTCGCCGATAAAGTGCCGAGCGATCACGAACGGTTCCAGCAGACTTTGTGAATTTTAACGGAATTCTAAATGTGCAGTGTTTTCACTAGATTGCGGTTCGACTTTTGCGCCTATGATTTATGGTTTTCCGCGTAGGATTTCGGTAACGAAATGAATTATTTATTACAACATTCTCTAAATTAGTTCGATGATTTTAATTTAGATGTTAATCAGCGTGCTTCGTGATTTATGACTTTTTAATAACAAAGCGTACGAAATGTGTTTCTTCAATTAAAGGTCCATTTTTTAAATTAATTATCTATCAAATAAAATAAAATACTACCGTTGGTTCATTAATATGAAACTCCCACTATTTTTTGTTGTTGTTCGCATTCAAGAAAGTTTTCTTCGCTTGCAATTGTTAACACGTTCTTCTGTCATGCTATCAAAATTTGGTTAAATGTATTCCCAGTAGAGTAAAAAAATATAAATGTAATCTTTTCTTCCAACGCTTTTTAAATCCAATATAATAAATACCCTATGCACTTTTAAATCCTGACAAATAAATAAAATACAAGAACAGAAATAAGAAAGGACATACATAAGCCAATAAAAAAGTCAATTTTAGGAAAATAACCACAACAGCAAAAAACTTTAGGTAACCTTTAGTCCACCTCCTTGGTGTAGTAGTCAGCACGTTTGGCTAGCTCGCTAGAGATCCCGGGTTCGATTCCTAATGGATCAAAATAAATACAAGCGATTTTCACTGAAATATTTATATGATATACTGAAATAGTACCTGAAGCGAAGGGGTAATGAAATAGTACCTTTCCATCATATATTTAACGATCAACATGACACTGCTTCTATATGATGCAGTACCCTATGCACCATTGGTTGCAAAAAAATAAAATAAAAAATAATAATAAAAATACTTATGTAGATATCTACTAACTATGTTTTTTTAAACTTAAACTTTAATATTTTTAACACACAGTTTTTTAGGACAGGTATTAATGAAATTTAAAAAAATTCTTTTATGCTTCGTTAACTTAACATCACATGTATCGGCCTCATTTAAGCGACGGTTGACATAAATTAAACAACGTCAATGTTTTGCAAAACAAAGCCAAAAGCAATCCGCTTCTATCTGTGCAAAATAGTTTAATGCTTATTCGTCACGCAGCTACCCTTCCCGCCACTAAGTTTACTAATTTTAACCCTTGTATCGACTACTATATCGCTTTCAAGTTTTGCAATCACGAATATATTCAACCTCTAATAATAATAAAAAAAATGTATTAAACCATCTATAGCAGAGGTTCCCAACCTATGGTACGCGTTCCACCGGATGTACGCGAGTGGATAGCTGGTGTTTTGCGAAAAATAATCAGTAATGGCTGACAGAAAAGTTAAAAAAAAACAGACATAAAAATGTCATTTAATTTTTTTTTGAAATGTAAAAAAAATGCATGCACGGTGCATTTATTTTTTTTATACAAATATATTAATTTAATTCTATGTATTTTTTTTTCATACAAATTGGTCATTTAAATAAAATACTTTACATGTTCAGGTTTTTAATTTCGACGAGAATTAAACCTCGGCACCTTTTATTATTAAAAAACAAAACCAAAAAAAAAACATTGTGATATGTAAAGTTCAAATGTCTTATTTTTATTACAACAAATAAAATCATTGGTATTTTTTTGACATAAAGAGTTGTTTTTAATATACATAGTCAGTCACCCTATAAAATTAATAATGCAAATAGAATTACAAATTCCTCGAAATATAATAATTTTCACGAAGTGGTACATTTTAGCGTGATGTCCATACTACCAAGTGGTACGCCAGCCAAAAAAGGTTAGGAAACGCTGAAATATACAATAGTATAATACAAAGCTACTGGTATAATTTAATGCATTATTTTATGGTGCCCCATAGAATTATGGCATTATTTCACGCTTACTTCTGGGGGGATGTTTCGATATTCTCGTTAAACTGGTTTCTATGGGAATCTATCAGTTTCCTGCTTCTAGTTACTCCATGATCTCCATTTGCATACCAACATATTCCAAATCACAAAGGTATGCAACATCTAGATAATGCGTTGCATAATTAATCGCTTTCAGCAAGACGTTTAATCTAGTTATATAGTAATAATAAAACACATTCTGATAATAAATAATAATGATTTAAATTTAAAAAGAAAATACACCCGTTCAGTTGTGCGTGAGAAAAAAAAACAGTTTAATTATATTAATATATTCATTTAATTTTTATCTGTTAAAAATCACGCTTGAAATATTGGTTTTTATATATTTTTTTTACAGAAATGTTGATATGTATTTTATATATTAAATGTTTAAATCAATCACTGATTCTTCTAATTCATTTCATTCAAACCCTTATCCGCACCCACTGGTGCATAGGGCACTGCATCATACAAACGCAGTGTTATCTTGATCGTTAACACATGAAGGAAAGGTGATCAGCCCTCCGCTTCAGGTACTAGTCCAGGGTAATATGGAATAAATATTTGAGTGAAAAAAACACTTATATTTATTTGACCCCCTCTGGGAATCGAACCCGGGACCTCCAGAACGGTAGCCGAGCGTGCTGACCATTACACTACGGAGGCGGGTTCTTCTAATAGAATCTACTAATTGTATTTTATTATTGAAAACACATCAAAAATTTGTGACAGTTTTTTTTTGCCTTGTTATTGCATTTTGAAACTAATATTTGCCATAACAAGGCGAAACAATTGTTGCAATAATGTGTTTTTAATAATACAATACAATTTAGTAGACTCTAAAAATCAGTGTTTCTTCGTCAGGACAATCGCTAGATCAGCATACAAACAGCACTACACGTCGCTACCAAAGCACAATTCACAAACTTACAACCGTACAAAATATTAATCGCATCCCTTAAAATTAGGTCTATGTCTCGACGATGATACATACGTACATTATCAGACGCTGCATCATATTCGTCCGAAACCACCCGAAATTGGGGTGTATTAAATACTATAAAATACGTATACATTTAATACAAAGGCATTGGTAAAATCTAAAATGGCGTTCTCTTCAGAAATATTATTTATGGGGGTGGAATTGGTATTACTAATTAGAGCTCAAAGGGTGAAGAGATACAGACAGCCTTCAGATTGATATTGGAGATTTTCCAACCCCTCGCATCTTTATGGATGCCTCCAATTTTCGAAAATATTCCAAATTTTTACTATATAAAATACACCACAAAAATATAAAGATGACATATATATATACATATATTTATATATATATATATATATATATATATATATATATATATATATATATATATACATATATAATAAGCGAATACAATATTGAATGTTATCACCCTACTACGTCATGGATCATTCGATTCACTGCAGGGTGGATAGAGTCCCCAATATATACCTAGTGGATGAGATCACCCTAACATTCTTCTTATTCGTGTATTTCTACAATTTTATTTTGCTTTACGACTGTTTTTTTGTTTGTTTATTATATATTGTTATGCCATATGAATTTTAGAGGTCCATACACTCTACCTCAAGGTTTAGGATAAATAAAAAAATAAAATGAAATAAAACGTCAAAATTAGTAACAATATTTTACTGTTGGTAAAGAAAATTTATTCGATTGAAGTATCATCGCTTTTTCCGTTAATTATGATTTTTTTAAATATAAAATAAACAAATTGTATTTTGCGTTATTACTTTAAAAAGCTCACATTTTATTTTCAGAAAAGATATATGGATCCTTTAGGATCAATGGAGGCTGTGTACGGTAAAGGCTAGCTCAAATTAGACATCCCTTTGTCAGGATATTACATTACGTCTACGATAATTGATACCATCGCAAAAAGATCTGTTAATTTTCGTATGCAGCGTCCGTTTTAAAATATTAATACGTGAGCAAAAAATAGCCATAAGGTTCCCTAATAAATTAGCCCCTCAGACTAAGGGTAGATCTGCGAACCCTTTCCGCGTGGACCCACCCTATCGACATCTGTCTTTTTCTACCCAGAGCCACCCTGTACCACCTCCTAAGGATAGCAAAAACTTTTGGGAGGTGGTCGATTTTCCTTTTTTGTCCTCTCGTTATAATTTGGGTAGGATAATGTAATTATCGGGGATTTGACGGCCATTGACGTTGCCTAAAAACCGCGTCTTGTATTCCTATTCCCATTGTTTTCCCCATAAAACATCGCCGTATTCGCTTTCGGGGCGCTCCATTTATGGGATGTTATTATTTTGAGTGCGAATCGCCATTAAAAATAATAGTTAGTTCATATGCAGATACGGTGGAAGAGTTATCCCTTGTGCCTTTCAAATGCTAGGGAGGAATTGCGCTCTCCCGAAATATAGGAGACATCAGATGCTAATATTTCTATAAGGGTCGATTTATGACACGACTCGTGGCCTGAAATGAAAAAAATATTATTTTTTTGTACAAATTTTAATAAATCTTCTGAAAAAACTTTCGCACATATAAAATAAGATTTTGTAGATATAATTCAAATTAACATAAATATTTTCTACTGCATTAATATTGATAATATAAAACGTTCTCCATATGGCAACACAACTACACGAAAACATTCATAGAACCATCAAACTAAATCGTTTACTACATTTGGTCAAAGAACTTTGAGTATTTCGCAATAAAATTCTAAATTTCACTTTCATTTTTCATAAAATCATTAAAAAATGGAATTTTTTAATATTTTCTATATTCAAAAAAAATTCACTTTGTGGTATGGTAATATAACACTCTCCTTATCATTCATCGTTCACTTTGTGTAATACCACTTTACTTTGGTATTACACAAAGCGAACGATGAACGATAAGAAGTGAAATATGCCAAATCAATAAATAATAGAATGGCGAATGTTAGGCAGTGACTTAAACCACAAAAAAACGTATGATAATTCCCTTAAATATCCAGATTTCAAAGTTATAATCTTCTTCGTCTCACCAATAGATGTCACTAGTGAAAATTCTAGTGATTCTCATACAACGTTTCAAAATTGGATCATTATAGAACTTCCAAGAATTTGAGTAGTGTGGTTGTCAATCATGGGTAGAATTCGAGAATGTTACACGTGTGTAAACTGATCACTTGAATCAGCTTTTGACGGTCGTAAGCCCCGTAAATGTCCAGACTTTCATATTCTTCTTCCTCTATGTTGAGATGTCAAAAATAATACAAAAATCAATGAGTTCTTCATCTTTGTTGAGATATCTTTAAAATCTTGCAAATATCTGTTCTATATCTCTTTTGGATTCCACTCTCCGTCCTACAATCACTCTCGCGGACTCGATAGCTAATGCTCCTCACCTCAAACCACCCTTCGCCTCCTTGCACCCCCGTCCTACGGGTTACCCTACATCCCCCCACCCACCCCATTTCTGATACCAAAGGAAAAGGGTTTAGAAAGGGTAGCCAGTTTTTCAGAGACCTTCTACAACCGCAGAAGGGCTGTCATAATGCGAGCGGCTATTTTTGACCAATTAGGATCAAAATTACACTTTTTTTTTACATTATTTATTTACAATATTTCGACTAGTATTTTTTTTCTTGAACGTTTTTGCAGATACTAAGTGGCACATTTTATAAACTTTATAAAATAAAAGTACTATATTTTTAACTACTTTTTTTTGGTACTTTTCTCCAACCGGTTTCGTCAAGGACCTTTTCATCATCAGGGTTAAATATGTACATTTTTGACCCTGGTGATGACAAGGTTCTTATCGAAACCGGTTGGAGAAAAGTACCAATAAAAAGTGCTTAAAAACAAAGTAGTTTTATTTTGTATAGTATTATTTTTTATTCAGCAACTCATGTATGGATTCTATGTACTAAATTGAGAACTCGTTGATCACATTTAATATTAAATTAACTTAACTCCAACAATTTAAATTTATTATATCATTTAAAAAAAATTAAATGACATCATTTGCCTCTGATTTATATAATTGATTGTTAAGAAATAATTTCTAATTCACGATCTACTAAGTTTAGTATTACACTCCTCCATAATCTGAAAAGAATTCGAGTATCCTCGTATTTGATGGATACAGATGAAAACACCGTACGGTATTTGAAAATGATGCTGAATACATGAAATATTTTTTTTTTAAAGAAATAGTGGTATTTACCAAGTAAAACTTAAATTATACACATAAAAACTTGGCACAATCAGGTATGTCAAATACTTGGAAGCGGCCGGGTCAGGAGTCGTAATAATCGTCGGGTATGTGTGAGGAGATGCATGAATGTAGAAGAGGCAAAGAATGTTTGCAAAGACAGAGTGGTGTGGCGTTCGATTCTCTCTGCCTACCCCTGCGGGGAAGCGGCGTGATGGTTAGTTAGTTAGTTAGTTAAGAATTTACAACAGAGTGACTGCCGAATTTATGAAACCACTTCTTTGTATTTTATAATTTTATTTTCAACAGCTATGAAACGAAATTATATTGAAAAAACTTACAACTCAATGCGGTTAAAACAAAGGCTTATATTTTGTGTCTGTATTTTGAAAAATATACATTTATTATTCTCATCAAAAGCTGAATATTCATTTTGAAGGATTGATACCCTTAGAATTAGATGTATGCGTGTACCTTTCAGATGCTGTAGAGATAAGCCTTTTTCACCCCAGGAGTACCTCAGGGATCCATTTTTTGGTCCGTGGGGTGGGTTGGATCTGACGGCTAATTATTTGATGCCTTATGATGTCTCCCGGAGAGGGTAGAAGCTGTAAATGTGTGCGTGGATATACGAGCATATCGGCACAAACACACACGCGATACACGCACGTGTCAACGTCTGAGCGCGTGTGTGATTCTGGGACCCGGGCTCTAACTTTTCGCGTTCGCAAACTTCGAGACGTATTTTGTAACCGAATTAAAATCTGACGTTCGTAAGACGATAAAGACGTACGCACTTTCAATAAAACGACTTCGTTAAAATGAAATTATTCCATCTCGAAGCTGCCAAACTTTAAACCGGTTTTCTATGACGGATTGCAGGGTATATATAATATTAAAGCAAAATTAACGCTTCTCTGCTGTATTTTAATTGATTATTTTCCGTCTCTTTATTGTTGCTCGGTGTAAAAATGTATATTTCACCTGTTATTTTAAATAAGACGATCATTAAAATGCAATTAATTGTACAAGTATCGTTACAAAATATTCAGAGATATACACGAGTAACACTTGATTTCATACCCGAGCGCGTTCGGTTTGCGGTTTTCATTTCGTTTGGCGTTTCTTTGTTTTTGCTGTCGCGAGGTTGTTGACCAACCGCGTGTAAGCAAAAAAGATATCAGCCCCTTCATTAAAAATGATAAAGGGTGGAGTAGGGGGTCGGTCCGGCTAACAAACTAAGTAACTAGTGACGTACGAATTTTTTCCTCCGCTGCTTAATTCAAATGACCGACTGTGGATTATATTTTCCTACCACTTTTCCGGGGGTATTATTTCTACCCCCCGCTTGAAAAATCGCCCCTCCCCATTAGCGACGCTAACCCTTCTCCTAGGGTTTTTATTTACATGTATATGCCGCATTCGATTGACCATCCCTCCGGCTAAAGATAACGCAAAAAGGGGCAAATAAGTGAATGCCTACCTATTCGGATTTAGAGCGCTACAGCGAACTTGTGATATATTCGGATTCGTATTTGACAAAACTTAACGGGAGCCTCAATCTGAAACTTCTGCGAAGAATGTTTGGTCAATACTTTATTTAGATGCATCATGGACCCTCAAGATCAGAACTATGAACCGAGGCAAATGTGGCAAACATGGACCCATACAGTCAGCAACGCGTATGTGCTCCAAAGAGCAAGAGTAGAAAGACAATTTCTGACTGATGTCAAGGTCCTAAGGTTTCCTATCTGGGACATGTGCTTAGAGGAGAGAAGTACGATCTATTGCACCTAATAGAGGGTTGACGAGATGTGGGCATAAGGATCTCCTGACTCCAGAATATACGAGATTGGACGGGATTCAAAGCTGCCAAAGACAAAAACAATTGTTCTTGTCATGGATTTTCAAGATAGTCGACATCAGGAGTATCTGACATGACCTGATATGGACAAAAGAAGAGGACTTAAACAACTACGCTTTTAAATATCGACCACTTTTTTTAATGTAATTGTTCACAACGTACTAATTGCAATTTGTCACAGTTTTGAGTGGTTTTGTACGTACCCCCCCAGACCACAGCTAGAAACAAAAGATCACCACTCATACACGATTGCATTAAACTTTTCTAGCCCGCATCCTCTTACATATGTATAATAGTCCAATACAAAGTAGCGTTCGTAAAAATGGTTACGTTTCGGTCGACCCATTCGAGTGACCCTTTGGTGTTTGTCCAAAAAGCTGCGGGTCGCGTTCGGACCGCGGTATCGGGATCTTTACGATCCCTTAATTTTTATTGAAGCACAACACCTGCCCATCATTGCTTCGGCCGTTTCGTCTCCTCATGTGGGTCCATTTTAAACATCCCTCTGACCCTTCGGGGGGTGTAATCGTGTTTTGAAATGAAGGGTTGTGATGTTTCGGATTGTAAATACAAATGGAAGGCACGATATTTGTAATAATCCCTTATTCATAAAATGAAATACGAATAATTTGAAATTGACATCAAGCATACATGTACGAATTATACGTACATTTCCTTACCCCACAAAATAAGAAAATTCTCGAATAATCTAAATATAAAATAACTGCTTTATTTTATTTTTAAGTTATTTATTAACTAACCATCTCGCCGCTTCTCCGTAGGGGTAGGCAGAAAGAATAGAATGCCACATCAATCTGTATTTGCAAACAATCTTCGCCACTTCAACGTTCATGCATCTCCTCAATACCAGAGATATTCTTCTGCTTCAAACATCTTACTAAAATCACATGTAAAGTCACTCGTAGAGTTTAAAAAAATTGTTTTTAATTTTAAGTTTTTAATATAAGTATTAGTGTATTTTTATTTGTCATCTCATTGTATACGTCACACAACACGTATGTATTAGGTCGTTAATTATAATTATTAGTGTTTTGCGAACCTAATTTTCATTTAACAACTTACCCCTATTTTACAGTATTTTTAACCTTTTACGTGCTGCTGCTGGTATATATTATACGAACACCTAGCCGTCGATTCTGGTGATTCGAAATTTGAACGAATTTAAAATTGACACCCGAAACGGTATCCCAAGTCCCTCCCGACAGATGTCGCTCCACTGGCGACAGGAGCAGAGCGCAGAAAGTTGCCAAGACAATTACTCGATAATGAATTAATTCAATAAACTTTATTAAATGAATGGGGTACGTGTAGTAGGAGACACCGGGACGTCTTCTGAACGGGTGGGGGGGAGGGAATTTAAATATACCCGATACAAGGGATGCGCCAAATGAAGAAGGGTAGTATTGAAACATGTTTTTTTCCTGCATACCTGATCAAAACGCACATTAACGCAGAGATTTAAGCGACCTTGAGGTAGTATTTTGCGAAAATGGGGCTATTTAAATTATCCAAATTTATTATTTAAAAAAAATTTCATCTAGATAAGAACTTTTTTAAAAAAATCATGTTTTCAGTCGTCTCTCAGTATTTAAAATAATCCGGTAAGGATCTTTTTGCATACATCTAAATATAGGGTCTTTGCTAAATAGAATTTTTCTCAATGTAACCATCGATGGCTTCGTTAAACTTACACGTAAAGCGTCATGAGATTTACGATATATGTAGGAGTTACACAAAATTTTGTAGTGTGGTAGAATGGTGAATGTTGCACATGTGTTATGTGACAAAAAATAACTCCTAAGTGGAGAAAATTCAGATTTGTGAACAAGTATTTGGACACACTCAAAATGCTTTGAGTTGAATTGTGTCCTCTTTTTTTAAATTGAAGCGAAACAATGTGTTTTTTTTCGGTTGTTAAAACTCTCAACTTTTTTGCAGTGTTAAATTTTGAGCTCAATTAGAGCTGCCGAATAGAAGTATGTACAAATTATAATTCTCGACAAACATAAGTCGAAAGTCGAAGTAGCAAGATTCGCAAAACTTTCGCAGCCTGACTTAACCCCTTCACGGCGCGAGACACCCGAGCGCGATCAAATACATAAGCATTAATTATACCTGTCTTTTAAAACAGGATGGGCAAAATGAAAAGGCATTCCTCGCAAAACTTTAACGAACTTGTATTCTGTATCGAGTCAATGTCTCCCCTGGACCCCTCGAGAAGATCAAAAGTATCGGAAAGTTTGAGTATTTAAGGCGTCGGATTAATTCATTATTGGCTGAACTGGGTCCGAAACTGTTTGACTTGGCTGGATGGATATTTATACATTGAAAACTTTCTGGCTGCTTTTGATCTTGTATCAAATTCCCGCACAAATTGGCAGCACCCTTCGGGAGAGAAATGTCAGTTGGATTATGGAATGCCTATCATCTATTCAGATAATATTTATCCCAGATTGCCTCTCCATCATTTCCGATAATTCTCTAATCAAGTCATAACGGAGTCTCGTCTTCCTGTAATTCGAATCTTTGATAATCAAGGACCATCGTGATATTTTAATATCTTTCTTTTGGTATTTTTTAATAGCACTTTTACAAGTTCTGGGATACATATTTCATGCTCTTCCAATTTCTTTTTGCAATTTTTTTTTAATTTAGCTCTATTTGAATAACCGATTTGTTTTTTTTTCTAACTAACTAACCCAACCAATCCAGGGTAACATATTGATAATTTTAATGGAATAAGCCAAAATAATATATGAATTATTTTTTAAATGAATTAATTGTAACTTTGAAAAAACTTACGCTGCTTCCCTGCAGGAGCAGAGAGAATAGAACGCCACACCAATCTGTCTTTACAAACAATCTTCGCATCTTCCACATGCATGTATCTTCTCATACATTCTTACGATTATTCAGACTCCTGACCAAACCACTTTCAAGTATGTAAAATACTTGATCATACCAAGTTTTCCTCAAAAATTAAAACTAAAACTAAAATTCATGTGTCTCTGCTAAGTAAAAAGTTTACTCAGCTTAATCATAGATGGTGCCGAGAACTCACATGTGAAAAAACAACATTATCTAACCACTTTCATACATTTGAAATAATTGATTATGTCAAGCTTTCTTTGGTCTTTCGATGCTTCTTTTACCAACATTTGTTTTTTTTATCAGTGTTGTGATATCTTCGTTTCCGACCTAGCGAAATAACTAGTCTCACATCCAGGAAAACATGTGAAATTACCCATCTACATACTTTGGACATGGACAATACTTATTCCTCACACACGTCAATATGGTGCGCTTCGAGTTTTTGAAAAAAACGGCAGAAGCAGCCATTCTGCCCGCGTTCAATGCACGTCAATTAAGAATTCTTTTTAAATCCTCGCGGGGAGGTTATGCCTGCGATTCGCTGTCCTAGGATTTCTAAACCTCCTGGATAGATGTCTCTCTTGCAAATAGATGAGACGAATCCGGGGTAGGTTGTTTGAACGACATGAATAATAAATTTTTCGATTAACGGTCTTTCGGCCACTTCTATGGCGCGCCCCGCCCCGTAATCCATTCTCCACCCGACGTATTAAACTAGCTTACACTTTAAAATGAAGGTATTTAATAGTGCAAACACACATCTATGATTACCGCGGCGTAAACACGGAGTTACGTCCCCGACAACTAGACAATTATACGTTATAAATTGCTGGGTTTTGCTGTCTGTTGCTGAAATATTAATCACGTGATATGTCACATTTGTGGAATTAACCAGCAAATCGCACTCGCAATACATAATTGCTAAGTTTCCACACATTGTACCATACTAAATTTCAATACGTGAGCTAGATGTGGTAAAAATCATCTCAACTGCACCTAAAAAATGGGTGAATCTAATTGATCTCTAGCATACTCAACAATCGTATCGAGTACTCTTCTATGGAGCCAGCCAAAATTTTGTTATTTTATTGATTTAAATGAAAGTCGACACCGAGAAATTCACAAGATTTTTTTATTGATGCATCAACTCAGTTGAAAAGAATATGGAAGTCTTTACAGAGCTTATGATGTATCAAAGGCTGATTTAACTGAACACTTTAGATAGTGAAACGATGGTTAGACAGCTAGTCTTAGACCTAAGAATAACAGGACACAGTCCTAACTAAATAAGAAGAAGAAGACTTTACACAGTGTAACATTCACCATTATAATCATGATTGACAACCACGCTACTCAAATTTCCACTTGAAACAATAAAAGTACTCGAATCAGTTCAATTGGAAAGGTACAATTACTTTTTTGTAATTCTTGCATAATTTGTGTTTAACTTGATATAATTGTTCTATTAAATTCCCGAATAATAATCAAAAATTAAATAAATGTTCTCCGCTGGTGTTAATAATTAATCCTATGAACAATACAAATTAACCAAGTAAAGAAATAGTGGTATTTACCAAGTAAAACTTTAATTAAAAGTTGTAATTTTGTAATTGTAACAGTACAAGTAGATACTTATTTTAAAATACTCGTATGTAACTTTTTTTTTAAGTAAACACTCGTATAATACCACTTTATGAGTTTTATTTCATTACACACGTCTAGTTTCGAAAACTAGTGACGTTTCAATCTACAGGCGAAAAGTAAAACTATATAATTTGATGTAAAATCTTCTGTTCTTCTTCTGTTCAATTCCCAAATAAAATAAGATGAAAAATAGATCATAATGTTCTCCGCGGAGGCTAATAATCCTTTGAACGATACAAATTAGCGCCTTTCTTTGCCTTCGCCGTGAAAATGAGCGTAATGGCGTCGTGTTTAATGCACGCGGCGTAGTATCGGCGGTCTGAAGCCAGCGATAATTGGCTTTAGTGCCAGATGAAACTTGGAGCTAATGGTGAAGACGGCGCTCTTCAGACGCCGGCGTGGAGGGGTTAAGCGCGCGTTTTCACGCGTCGCCGTCGGCAAAGGGTTAACACCTACGCAATATTAATAAATTAGAAACAATTTAACCTTCGATAAATGAATTTTTCAATCTTTAAAAAAAAATCACAAGTTTTTTAGTGTATCCTAATATTTGTTCATAAATCTGGATTTTCTACACTTATGCTTTAATAATAGGAATTATGCTTTCTTTTTTTTGATATCTCAACATATACGATGAAGAATATGGACGTCTAAGTATTTACAGGGCTTATGACCTGTCATAATTGGCTGGTTAAGTTTGACAGATGCCGTGGCGCAGTTGGGTAGACGCTCGACTGCGAAACTGGCGTCGCGTGTTCGATTCCCGCAAATTACAAAATGAATGCAAGAAACATTAATTTTCAATTGGTATATTTTTGTCAAACGTGTTTTATTCTCAATTTTCACTATCCTTCTGTCTGATTTCGAAAAAAGGGCACTTTGTGACAATGGATTTTCATGACGCTCTTCATGAATAATCTCTGCCTCTTTCTGGGGGTGGTTTTCACCCCGTGCCGCTCCAGTTGGAACAGTCTGTATCGGGCTTAAGGACTTTTAATTCACTTAAGCAATTAAAGCTTTAGTTTTAAGCCGATCAAACGTTTTCGAGTAATGCGAACGTGTCCGTGAGTACGTAATACAGACGAGGTAAAAGAACATACATTCCGAATGTATTGTGTATCTATTGTGATACGGGGGGGTTCAGATCAGACCGCAAAAAATATATTTAAAAAAATATAAAAATAATTACATTGTTTATCATCATCGGCTACATTTTTTCCCCATTGCGATACGCATTTCAATATTCATAGTCGTTTTCAAATACCTGCGAAAACTAAACGAGTTTTAAAGAACTATGGACTTTTAAGAATATCAGTCATCTTGCCAGCAGCGGTAGGTATTCGGTAAGGATTTGAACACACCTAAAATGTTGTGAATAAAATAACTGGTAAAATTATAAGCCGCACAAATATGTGTGTAAAATAATTTGGTTGGGATCTTACACACATTTTTACAAAAGTATACAGTAAACAGATTTCCATTTAAAGGATTTTTCGTTATATTGGAAATGTCCTCACCGAACTTTTTGGTGAGGACCTCCACATATGATTTACGTCGTTCATTAATGACATACATATTACTAACAATTTGAAGAAAAAAATCTGTTTTTTTGTTATTTTTTACAAAATTACTTAAATTTCATACTTTGTATTTCTGTGAGCTTAAGCAGCTCATTATTAGAAATAGGTATCAAATTGTGGTAGAGTGGGCTCGAACCGAGAAATTCTGACTCAAGAGTCCACGACACTAACCGCGGGACCACTACCCGACACAAATAGATTGAAAAATATATATACCTTTATTAAACGTGAAGATTTCTTTTCTTTTCTTTTAACTTGATCACCCCTCCAAATAGACTTATCACATACAGCGAATTCTACCCGCTCGTCTGCCACGGAATGGAAGATTTGTGTATTCTCTCCTTTGTCTCTGCACTCCGACTGTTATTCGATCTGACGATGCACCGACGACGAAACCGGAGTCTGGCTGCGATAATGGGAGCACAATACTACGAGACAAATTAAGCCCGTAGCGGTCCCACTCGATCAAAGACAAAAAAACGCGATTCAATTTGCATATTTCGTGGTCTAACATTTTTGTCGATACGCTTTAATTTGTATCACTGAACGAAAATTTAGATTTTCGTATTTTAACGTATGTACATTTCAATTTTAAAATAAAACAACTCTTTGAAAGTGTTCTCATATTCTTACAAAAATATTATTTTACTATTTGACCCCTCAATCCCAAGAAGGGTACGAAGGACTAGAAATCTAGAATTTTACAAGACTTAAGACGTGTCATTGCCTACATTTAGGGATCACTAAATCCATTTGGACATTTCAATATACATGAAGAAGAGTATGGAAGTCTGGGTATTTACAGGATCTGTCATAGACTGGTTTAAGTGATCACTTTATGCACGTGTAAGATTCACCATTCTACGCATGATTGACAATTATACTACTAATTTTTTAGAAATCATGCATTTATCATATTATTCTTACGTCGTTTCATGTTTGAGTTCGTGGCAGTGTCTATGGTTTATTTGAGAAAGCTTTTATTAAGCAGAGACCCTTTTATTTAAATGTATGTAACATCCGAACTAGATTATTTTACATACTGGAAAACGAATGAAAACACGATTTTTAAATTTAATCGAGGTTATAATTTGACCAGTTATTTTACTCACATCATTTTGGGTGTGTGCAGTTGGTTTTTTTTAAATTAAAATAACTTCTAAGTGTACAAAGAAACCCAGATTTGTGAACTAGGATTTGGACACACCTAAAACGTTGTGTATAATTCATTATTTTTGTATGTCACCACCTATACGTGTTTTTTTGCGATCACCTGTCCATGAAAACATCAGTAGTTTTCGAAACTGGTGGTGTAAAATGAAATGAAACTCAATAAGTGGTCTAATATTACACAAGTGTTTAATTTTTAGTAATCAACATGTCATTCTATAAAAATATTAATGCCAAATCAATAAATAATATTGTTATTCCTTTTACAGTCGTTGATCGCAAATCGAAAGACTTGCGAATCGAATGAACGAACTCCGCGATATTCAAAACCCGCCACCCTCGTCTTTTTCCCCATCGTTCAACCCTTTCAATCTCGTTCTGAAGATGCTTAATGAACCGGGGTAGTTCCAGAGGATAGGGGTGTTCCGTCACCCCCCACACACGGAGGCTTATAACATTAATTAATACATGTCTCATTTGACATTCACAACACTAATGATTCCAAAAAAGATGGCCGCGATGAAAAAACATGTGGATTTTTTTATCGAAAATGATCATTTAATCGCAATTCGGTTGTCGAAAACTGATTTAAATACTAATCTTAAAACTGGCCTCAAAAATTGTTCTTTTTTTTTAATCTAACGTTTACACTATTTTTACCATTTTTGTTTTTAAAACAGCATACTATTCATTTAAACATCTTTCAATACGTATAAAAAATCAAAAACATGTATGTTATAACTTTAAAAATCAAAACAAAATCCAACCGTTTTTCTTTCATTGGTAAAATATTTCATCAACTGACCACGCATTTCTTTATCTCAGTCTGGCTAAATGGAAATGAAAGAATAGAAAATAACACATTTCTATTTATTTATAGTTTTGTTTAATTTCACAATGCTCGCGGGTATACAGTATATTAGTAGCTATCAAGACACAGGCTATCCGCGATGAGCAACGTTTCGGATTGTGCTGTTTCTGTTAAGTTAAACACACGGCGCTGCCATTGTGGTAAGAGTCATATGTTAAGCTGTTATATACAAAAACACGATGAATTCGAATGAGATATTATGTCAAAATTTCAAAAAACGATCATCTTTATTTGTACAAATAACGATAGTGGTTCTGAAGGATTCTTAAAGGTTCCAAAAGATTCTGAATGGATTAAAATAGATGAAATGTAAATATCAATAATATTGGGTATTTTCTTATTATTTAGTATAGTCCTTTATATGTAATATCGAATATTTGATTTATCAGTGCCTGTAGTTGTCTTGTATTTACCGTCCTGTCTGTATTCTCTATGGCAAGTACTTAATAGAGAGAAGAGGAGTGGGGAGCAGAACTCTCCGTCAAAGGAGTTATTTTCCCGCATCGCTTTTTCCTCTGTTGCCGTTTTCCTTCCATTCGTGAGCACCGGGGCGTGACGTCACAGCCCCGACCGCTCATTTCGCTAATCACGACCGATATAGAAAAACCGATATGACGATAAATATCCATTCATCCCTTTCGACGTCCTTACGAGTAATTATTTCAAAGTCTTTTCCCACCCCGATGCAGCCGACTGGATTCAGGCATTATTCTTGTGACGTTTGGCGTGCCGCAGGGCTCCCTTCTCGAACCCGTACTAAATAAAAACAGAAGATAAAATATGTTTAAATCGTTTTTTAAATGCTATTAAGCATGCAGAATTGAATAATACAGTTGTCAGAAATTCATTACATGAAATTTACAGCAAAACAATAAAAAATGTTAGTTATGATATATGAATGTTTGAAAGATCAAACTCAATAAGGATCAATCTTTAGAAAGAGTTGAGTTCTCGATGTTATAAGTTTTTTATTGTTGTTCTGATAATGATGTTCTTGCGCGCTGCAGGACTTCTCGAACCTGTACTAAATTAAAACAGAGTGTAAAATATGTAAAATTCTATTAAAAAACTTAAAAACACACGTTTTCAGATATATGGAAATAGATAATACAGTTGTCAGAAATGTATTAAATGAAATTCACAACAAAACAATTAGAAATTTAAGTTATGAAATATGTTTGTTTAATCATAAGAGTATTGTTTCTTTGTTGTTCTAGTGTGCCGCAAGGCACGCTTCTCTAACCCATCCTTAATTCAAACAAAAGATTAAATTTGTTATAATGTACGCTGTTAAACATATTGAATTGAATAATACAGTTGTCAGGAATGTATTTAATGAAATTGACAGCAAAACATGAAGAAGAAAAAAATGTTATGAAATATGATAGTTTGATCTTAAGAGCCGTGTTCTTGATGTTATTTTAGTTTTTTTGTTGTTCTGAGAATGATAGATTCACAAGATCAAACAATGTTAAGACGTAAGAGTTTACAAACATTCAGTTTTTCACTTGTTTGATAACTATCAAAATATTATTGTAAGCGATTCTATCTCGTCAGAACTTCTATAATGGTAATTGGTAAAACGTTCCCCATTCGATAGTGCTTAATTCAATGCGAAATTAAAAATTATAATTAGTGAAATCGATGACTTCAATTAATCGCACATATTTAAGCCGAACTTAAGTATTCCTTAATTTGGTGTCAATTAATCATACTAATATTCTAAAGCAATCTACGGAGCACTTAAATAATTAAATACTCAATCATTCGCCGATTATATTACTTTCTGTTCTGCTTTCACTTTTGTGTTCGCTCCCATTCTACCCATGTTCTATATTACACCCATCCATATCGTAATAATTATATCATCTTCTACACACTTCACCCTTCATTCACCTGTCCTGCCCATCAGGGCTGCGACGCGGACAAAATTTCAAAAACTCGTAATAAAATCAAAATCAAAATATTGGCATCTCGGGAGATTCTTCTTCTTCGTGTATGTTGAGATTTTAATGTAAAAATAGTTCCTAACCCTAGATTTGTGAACAAGGATTTAGATACACTCAAAATGTTGTGAAAATCAAATGTTATTTATCATTCAACAGCGAATATTGAATCAAGGGAACAAATATAATACAATCAATGCCAATGTTGTACCATTATTGAAAAAAATATATATTTAATCATTATTTAAAGAAATGATCTATGGTTTCTTCTCATTCCTACTTAAGTAATTGGAAAACTAACCAGGAATTTGTGCTCGGTAACAAAATGCTATAAATTGTAGACTATCAATTTAGAAGACTTCGATTTTATCTTCATTAAAGGGCGTTTAAAATACGTTTGCAAATGAGTTTGTCAAAAAATGTCTGCTTATTGACTGTGGCAAAAATTTCAAATTGCAATAAAATGTCTGATTAATTCTAGAAACCCTTTAAATTCCATCCCTTAGGTTTTCCTACTCACTGAAAATTCTCCCCCAATAGATGCTACCTCTTCATCCCCATCTAAAGACTAATTTAAAGTTTTTACTTAATCAAAAACCACCCGAACTGTCACTATGAAATGGCTTACTTAGACACCGACACATACAGTGAGTCTACTATACACAAGCTTCTAACTTACGAACATTTAAGATACGACCGTCATAGCGATTTGTTTCATGCATGAACGTCATTTGTTTCATGTATGTTGAGATGTCAAAAAATAATATGAAAAATAACTCCTATAATTGGAGATAATTCCTATAATTGGAGATTTGTGAACAAGTATTTGGACACACTCAAAATGTTGTATTTTTTCTTTTGTACGTTGTACGGTTAATTTGTGTTTTCTCGCCTTCTGATAATATACACATCCCATGCGTTTACGAATTTTTACTTTCAATTCAGTAATCACAGATACTCTAAAATGTAGTTATTTTCTTAGAATGTTTTTCTCAGATACTTTGTGGCACACTTTATAAAATAAAACTACTTTATTTTTAACCACTTTTTATTAGTTCTTTCCTTCAACTGGTTTCGACAAGAACTTTGTCATTATCAGGATTAAACATGATAATATTTTACCCTGATGATGACAAGGTTCTTATCGAAACCGATTGGAGAAAAGTACCAATTAAAAGTACTTAAAAACAAAGTTGTTTTATTTTATGTACTTATTTTGTTTTAATTTACTTTGCGATTGATTTCTTACTATGTCTGACTTAGAAAACAATAAAACAATGGAGATGTTTTTTTGTATTTTGAATTTTGTTTATTACGCTAAATGCGTATTTGAACGCCTCTTTACACATGTGCCATTCGAGTTATGTATATTCAAACATACGTACCTACACACTTACTAATTCACTCTTAGAACGGAACCCGTTCGTAAGTAAAGAACTAGCTTTACCAGCATTATTTTTAACCGTATCTTTCGAAATCTCTCATAAATTAAAGCCATATAAAAAATCATTTGACGTGCATTTTATTACTATATGCGATGTATTATATTATGTTTTTATTAACAATTTTTATTATTTAACGATGTTTAATTATTTCAACGTGTGTTTCGATATTACGTAGAAATTCACATTTTCTCCAGTTAAAGAACTTTATTATTTCTCTCATATGAAGCTTATCGTTCAACAATCATCTTCCTTTTTTTTATTATTTTACGATCATCTTCTTTGTGTATTATATTGTAGTTTTCTCTTCCCCTTTTTATTATATAGTGCTACCAGTATGATTATACTCAAGACTTTGAAAAGTTTTCAATATAATCATCTCTTTTCAGCCTTCATATTTTTTTTTTATAAATAATTCCTACGTGAAGCGAAATCCAGAATTTGTGGACAAAAATTCGATCACACTCGAAGTATTTTGAATTTAATAACAGTTCGATATTTTATATATTTTATTATTGGTTCAAGGGGTTTCCACATCAAATTGGACATTAATAAACCAAATTGGACGTTATATTGTATTTTATAAAAAATGTTAGAATTTAAAAAAATATTATCATAGTAGTACTCCTGATTCAAGATAGTATTGAAAATGTTGTCTGAATCTTGAGTACACATCGCGCGCACAGACTATGACAGCGCGCCGCGCAGGCTTGCCAACTTGACGCTAACGCACTTGCTAGTCTTAAGAATAAAATATGTAGGCAGGTATTCACACTGACGGTTTATATAGGACTTAAAAAAATATATTTTTGAAAATTCAAACTTTTTTCATAAAATACAATATAACGTCTATTTTTTTTGTAAAATTCCAATTTGATTTGTAAGGTATCTAATTTAGTTAATAAAGCGTCCAACGATAAAACAATAGTTGAATTTGACCAAAAAATCTTTAAAAAATCAGAATATCTTCTTAAAGTAATGTTTGAATTAAAAAAAAATAACTGAAATTTTAGTGTTATATTTTAGTACATAATTTGGTTGAATTTTAATTTATTTTTTCGCTAGCATAGTATAACTGGGTCCACTCTATACGATCGAGGATCTAGATAGCAAAATAATGAATCGTCTTCGAGATATTTTCGTAATAAATGAATGTATAAAATTGGAGTAATCCTTTTTAATTTTGTTTTCGCATTTTCAAAGTCCCGAGAAATAAACTTGGCTGGATTCTGGTTTGTTTTATTGATTCTAACGTAATTAGTCATGTGTGTATTTTTTCTGTTTTTTAAATTCATGTTTTAATATTGAGAGAGGTAATTTGGACGCGTGACACGACTCATCCATAGTGCCCGAAGCCAGAATTGCCGGCCATTTGGCACACGGTGAAAAAGATCGTTTTGACAGATCAACTAAAATACTTAGGCGTAATAAAGATCTGTATTTCAAATATTTACTATTATTTATTTAGAACACTTCATTGTAACGATCTAATCTTACACTGAACGAGAAATAAAAATGAAATATATTTTGATTTTTATTATAATTATCTCGATTTGAGATGAAGCATCTTTCTATCGTTTTTATACTTAGTCTATACTATGCCATAATATTTTATTAAGGATGTACTCTTAAATATACAATTCAGTATGCGACTGGCTGCGCAAGGAGCCACACGTTTTATTCGTACACATTTTTTTTAGATTATACATACATTGAAAAAAGATATCTCCGTACTTTTCAATACTCCTCGTTTCAAAACCGTATATTTATTTCGAAATTTTTTTTCAATATAAAAAAATATGTATTTTTAAGCAAAAAATTCAATTACGTGAAATGTTACCTGGGTTTAAAGAAAATCATTTTGCAACCTAACTCAACCTACCTACATATCATATTATGTTTTAAATATATTTTTTGAGTATTTTATCATAGGAACTTTTTTTAAATCTCTTTGAACTAAGTATGAAAGTACTATATTCAATATTATTGTAAAATGTCTCTAAAGTAAATATTCCATGACATAACCTAACCCAACCAACCTGCTTATCGCATTTAATTTTAAATATTATATTTAAAATATTTCATCATTGGAACGAAATGTCTCTGAACTTGTGTATGAAAATATGATATTTGAAATGATTGTCAAATGTCTCTTTAAAAGCAGTATACTCCGTGAGTCACGATAATGTGTGGGTGTAACAGCCACTGTATTCAAATATTCCTTTCCACCACAATTAAATGTCACATTCACATCCTCTCCGAGAGAAACAAAACAAAGATTATAAACGCCATCTGTCAATACATCGGGAATTAACATTAATATGCCCATTCAATCTGAAACCTTTGTTCTGATAATTGCTTGGTAAATATGTTAATTTTCAAATGCCGAGATTATAATACCCGTGATATAATGCATCGAAAAACAAATACGCTTCGAAAATCGAACGATGGAATAGTGACATTTAAAATGGGCATAATTCTGATGTATTATTACAAAGGTGCGTATTTAAAAATCGAAAATTTATTGATAAATATGTTCATTTTCAAATGCCGAGATATAATGCATCGAAAATCAAATACGCTTCAAAAATCGAACGAAAGAATAGTGACATTTGAAAATGGGCATAGTTCTTATGTATTATTATAATGGCGTGCATTTGAAAATCGAAAGTTTATTGATAAATATGTTCATTTTCAATTGCCGAACGTTCGAGATTACAATACCGGTGATAAAATGCATCGGAAAACAAATACACTTTAAAAATCGAACGAAAGAATAGTGACATTTTAAATGAGCATAATTTTGATGTGTTATATTACGAAGGTGCGTATTTGAAAATCGAAAATTTATTGATAAATATGTTGATTTTCAATTGCCGAACGTTCGAGATTACAATACCGGTGATATAATGCATCGAAAAACAAAAACGCTTCGAAAATCGAACGATGGAATAGTGATATTTGAAAATGGGCATAATTCTAATGTTTTAAATGCCGAACATTTGAAAAAACTAATATGGTTTCAAAATCGAAGAATGGAATAATGGGCACTATTGTGGTATATTATTAAAAAGGTGTGTATTTGAAAATCGAAATGAATCGTTGTTTCGAAAATTTATTAATAAATATGTAAAATTTCAAATGCCGAACGTTCGAAATTATAATTTCGGTTATATAATGCATCGAAAGACAAATACGCTTTAAAAATCGAAAAAAGTGACATTCGAAAATAATTCTGATATATTATTATTAAGGCTTGTATTTGAATTTTTTTATCAATAAAAATGTATCTCTTTTCTTTCTTTTTCGTTTAACCGGGTATAGCCGGGTATACCTAGCTTGTTTATTGATAAATATGTTCATTTTTACAAATAATCCTTCGAAATTATAATAAATAAAAACAAATATTAAATATAAAGGTTTTAAAAATCACATTAACTTTTGATTTTTTTTATATATCCTAATTTTTAAATATTTGAATATTTTGCTAACAGTGATTAATGATAATGTTTATTTCGAAGAATAAATACATGAGACGAATAAAAGTACTTATAAAACAAATTTTGTTTGACGTTTCAATATATAATTGTTTCGCATTGTGAGAGTATTTATAACGTTTTCTACATCGTTTGATTAATTATTATTTTTAAATCGTGTGTGCCGTACGCTTTTAAAACTTATTATTTACGAAAGTTACCTATGGAAAGAATGGTACATTGAATTGTCAATGCGTCTGGGAATTCTCTTATTATTATTATCTTTCGTCGTTTATTTAACATTTTCCCCGTTATTTCCTCTACCTTAATTGTTTACCTACGCCTCAGCTTGCTTCATTCTTCTCGATAACTGTCTTCAGCGCCCATTACTGCGTTTCGGTCGACTTGCCAGTCTTCCGAATTCGTAATCACGAAAAATAAATACACCTTTATTGTATTTACACGATGTCACGTCCGAAGCGTACGAGAAATTAATTTTAATGTTTTATTCAGGAGAAACAATAAAATAAAAACTAACAGTTCGCGCAAAATCCACGTCACGCACTGGCAAAGAATCTGTGTGTCTCTCTCTCGCGTTTCGGGAGATGCGAGAGGGCAGATCGGACGATGGCTTGAAATGGAAATGGTCTTGATATCTCCCCGATTTTGTTGATACGGTATTCCTACCAATTATTGTCCATGCTCTGTTAACTGAGACACTTAAAATTAAAATTTCATATTTACAATACGCCTCTTCGCAATGTACACTTCAAATTAAGTACAATGTATTAATTTAGGCGGTAATCATCGTAAATATATACATAAATTAAACAAATTCCAAATGAAATATTACGATTTCGTCTGCGGGTGCGCTGAACTACTCTGCGGGATGTCTTTGTAATAATATTTTATCTGTGTTCGCAAACAGAATGGAATCGTAATTATTTTATTATCATCAAATATTGTTACGTATCTGTCTATCTTGACTTTTTTTTCTTTAAAAGTAATCATCTTGATTATAATAATTGTACCATTAAAACTACGCTGAAACGAGTCTAGCAAATTATTTTTCCCATCTTTATTATTAGTTTTCATGTACATCTAACGTATTCTTTCGTTGAAATATATTAAATTGTGGATTATAATATACAATAAAACCTTTAAAATTAGCAAGGTAAATAATAAATGCTATTCCCATCTAAAATACAAAGAAAAAATGCTGAGAAGCTCCTTACTGGCCCATACTAAATTATCCCTCCTGTTTCCAACACAGATTTAAATAAAACGTCCTTTTATCAGTAAGTAAAAACAAAAATCTACCTAATGATCTGTTAACCTTGTACATAATATGCAAGATAAATAATAAATTCAATTTCCATCTAAAAAAACGAGCAAATGCCAGGAAGTTCTTTATTATCCCACTTAAGATTATCCCTCCTGTTTCCAACACAGAATTAAATTTCATAAAAATTGTTAGAATAAACGAAAAAACACTTAATGATTTATAAATTTGTACATAGTAGGGTATATAATAAATGCAATTCCTATCTTTAATTTTAAAAAAAACCTTCATCTACTTGGATTTTTGTCCGTTACATCCGAAGTTCGTTAAATACAGGTCCATTATATCGAGGTTTTACTGTGATGTGTAATTTGGGGTCCAAAAAGTAGTTACCTCGATCGTCACACGTGTTCTGATTTAGCCTTCACATTTTATCGCAGCTTTTCGTCATACATCTGCAATGCATGCGTTGATACAAATGATTAGATATTATTAAGTTTAATGGCTTGTTAATAAGCAAATAGAGATATTAAAGAAGTGCCGTTAGCGTTATGTATGCAAATTTTTGGTCGTAAACCAATAATTTTGTTAATTTCCCTTCGGTTCACCGATCCAGCCACACATCGCGAGGGGTGTCTTGAACGAAACTTGTTTTAATACCGAACTAAGCGCGGGGAAGAAAGTCGTTAATATGTTAATGCAGGCGGATGGCAGGTAATTGTGACTCGTAATAAATTAAAACCTTTCCCACTAATTACTCACACGGAACTGGTTAACTGATCCGCATTGACGTCACGACTCTGGCAACTCTAAATACGTAACTGCCCGATGAAATACGTTCGGAAATGCAAAGTGGAAAATGTGCGACTTTATGACCCGCGACATGGCGGATGTGACACGTTATTTTAATTATTAAACAAAAAAACTTTATTTTTACGAAATTATGAAGGTAAACTGGGTAAGCTTATACAAACAGAAACAAAAGTAGCTTGTACCTGTATTTACAACATTTTAAGTGTGTCCAAATACTTGTTCATAATACTTGTTCAAGAACATGATTTCTAAATTGGTTCATATATAGAACTTCCAAGAATTTGAGTTGTGTGGTTGTCAATAATGGGTAGAATTGGTGAATGTTACACGTATGACGGTCGTCAGCCCCGTAAATGCCCAGACTTCCATATTCTTCTTCATCTTTGATGAGATGTCAAAAAATAATATACCTGTATTTATAAATACAAAACTAATTAACATGCCGCTTCTCCGCGGGGGTAGGCGGAGGGAATAGAACAAGTATACACACTTGACATACCTGATCGTGCCTCAGTTTATCTCGGTCTTCCTCTGCACTCTTTTCCAACTACATTCGCCTCATTAATTAGTTATTTTAATTTAATTGGCGATTTTAATCACAACGTGCCCTTACAAAAGCCCTCGCTTGAAACCAGAAATAACCTCAAGAGTACAATTCGATTTTTTTTACAGTGAACAACATGTGTTTATATAAAAAATAAACATATTTTTACAGTATTTTTTAGTAAGAACGTTTGTAATATATATATATATATATATATATATATATATATATATATATATATATATATATATATATATATATATATATATATATATATATATATATATATATATATATATATATATAGCATATTTTATTTATTGTTTCGGCATTAACTTTGTGGTAAGACATGTTACAATGATTAAAGAAAACAATTCGTTTTTTACCACTTGAGTTTTATTATAGACTACATGTTTCAGAAGTTAAACTTCCATCATTCAGGTTATTATACAGACCTGAATGATGGAAGTTTAACTTCTGAAACATGTAGTCTATAATAAAACTCAAGTGGTAAAAAACGAAGTGTTTTCTTTAATCATTATAGCATATTTTGTTCAAAGTCACGTTGTTTTTCGTAGTACGATATGATTTTTCAAGATATTCTCTTCAGCACTCGGATAAGCCTGCCTCCGTCGTAATTTTCAGTTACGTACTTAGAAATTAATAATTAAATAAACTCACTTATTTGCTTTATCAATTTCGCGGTATGGTGATTTCACCGAAATGCCTCATACATCGCTACCGAGTGACTCATATTAATTACTGATCTAAGCTCACTGAATAAAATTCACATAGATATCATCTAAATGCGTATTAAAATAGTCTGCGAATATTTTAAATTGCTTACGAAAAAACTAATAATTCCGGTTGCTTTATCGTATTGATGATTGCTTAAAAATGTAAATTGGGTGAATAATTGCACAAAACGTAATGTTCTTTTTAACACAAAGAAACGTTTTCTTACTGATGTATGTATGGTTTTGAGATTTCATACATATTTTTGTATTGTAAAGAATTTTCGATGAAAAATAATGTATGTATGTAATATGTATACTATATGAGCAAGTAAAATACGATAGGGAATTCCACGTTCTTTTGAACGATGCAGTCAATGCACATACTAATTATATGTATGTATCAGATGATGTGTTCGATTTCCGGATCGGTCACCATAACATCAACAAGAAGATATTGTTGCATGTCTCAAGAGAGATAAAGAAGTGAGTAACACTGTATAACATTCACCCTTCCGCCCATGATTGAACATTAACACAAAATGCAACTAGTAACATGTATGATATGTTCGATGTACAATACAAACCAATCATTCACGGGTGAGTTTGACGCGCCATCTCTAAAGTTTCATGAATTTGGACAAACTCAAAACATTTTTAAGTGTATTTTTCCAAACATAATGTTATTTTTTTATAACGATTTCTTGGTCTCTAATTACATCAGACAGGATGATGAAACGTTTAGTAAGTTTGTATTTGATTGATTTGAACAGTTGGTTTTTATATTAGGCTCGCCAAGAATCGAACTCAGAACTGTGTAAGTTGTAGCTAACGCGCTAACTAGTGCACTACAATTGTCGGATTTACACAGATTCAAACAAAATACTTTTTAAACATCTTTTAAATGTTACTTTATTTTATCAATAAGCCCTCATTTTTTAATAGTAATTAATTAATTCGTCCGCCTCCGTAGTGTATGGTCAGCACGCTCGGCTTCCGTTCTGGAGGTCCCGGGTTCGATTCCCAAGGGAGGTAAAATAAATATAAGTGATTTTTTCACTGTCATATTTATTCAATATTACCCTGGACTGGTACCTGAAGCGGGGGGCTGATCACCTTTCCTTCATGTGTAAACGACCAAGATAACACTGCGTTTAAATGACGCAGTGCCCTATGCACCATTGGGGTGCGGATAAGGGTTTTATTATTATTTTAATTAATTAATTAAGGTATCTAGTAATTGGTGAAAACGCGAAATTAACATAGTGAATTTATTATTGAAATTTAGTGCTGGGCAGCACTGATTGGTTTATAATTTAAATAATGACTACAGCACTGGAAATTCGTTGCAATGTCTTTTTTTATTTTTGAAATAATGTAATCACAAAATAATTGTATGAATTATCGGTTATCGTCAGTATTCGACTACGTCCGTTGTTTTTTCTGTTAATCAGTCAATTAATATAACGCTTGTGAATACAATACACTAATAACGAAAGGCGATAGTGACAATTCTCTGATTGTGTTGTTTTTTAGAGTACAATTACGAACACATCGTTCGGAAACCAAACGGAAGCGGAATGGATTCGAACAGATGATAACGATTTATTTTAAATTTCGAATGCGCAATTCTAAATAATTTATATATTATATTATCTCTGGTATTCCAAAATAGGAACGAAACCAAGCGTAAAAGGCGGGAACGGAATAATTTTAATGGCTATTAATTTTTGTGATTAGCATTTTAATCTATGGTGTTAGACGCCATTTTTTCGTGTCTTGGCGTTTTTTTCAAATAGAATATTGAAATCATCACCTAAGAATAATTGCGTTTTGTGGGCGGTTGCGTGTTTTTGAATCGAGAAAATATTATAAAACGATTTGATTAGCTAACGTAATATTACAAACATTAAAAAATAAATACGCCAAATTAATATTCATTAATTACGGGTATTAAAATTCCCAAATACCAATAATTTCTCATGATAATAATATTCTAACTAACTAACTAATCGCCACGCTGATTATCCGCAGGGGTAGGCAGAGACAATAGAACGCCACAACACTCTGCCTTTGCAAACATTCTTCGCCTCTTCCACATTCATGAACCTCCTCATACATACCTGCAGATTATTATACCTGATCATGCCAAAGTTTTCTCGGTCTTCAGTCATATCAATTACATTCGCCTCCCCAATAATATCCTCATTTTCTCCAACAGCACAAAATGGTGCACAGAACGCAGCATTGGATTGATGCAGTGTTAAATTAATATCTAATCTAAAGCGATTAAATTTGACATCAAATATCACACCTTAACTTTGGAAAAAGCAAAAGAAATTGTTATTTTAAACTCACATAATTCTGTGGTTAGCATGGTAGGTCATTATGCGAGATTTGATAGAGTTAAAATGACAAAAATTCTCGTTTATAAACCCTTTGGTCGTTATGCGAAATATTGTAATTGTACATAAATATTATAGATATGCCCAACACTATTTTTTTAAATAAATATGATTTGTGTTACTTTACTACCATGAGATGAAGAATTGCGATAGCCTTCGAAGTACGAATGGTACAGTACGTTGCTAACAATAATAATTACAGGTTTCGTCAGTGTAAATCGTATCTATTCAAATTCGAAATCATTCATTACCTTGATAAGTAAGCACTGTAAGTGGTACTTGGGGTGGTACATCACTATTCCCCATTGTGAATTCGATTGTAATTGCCGTTCGATATTTCCCGCGTCGGATTCTCAAGAGTTGGCACAACGCTATTATTATTTGAAATGTGGAACGCATCATTATTTGAAAAGTGTTCGAAATTTTGACAGTAGCGTGATTTTTTTGTTTTGTTTAAATTTAATTCATGTAAGATAGTACCTACCTTAATTGGTGGTTATGGGGAGTTTCATTGCTTAAGTACTATTTTTGACGTGTTTGTTTTAATGTTTATTTATCCTACTAACAAATTTAATTAATGTGGTTTATTTTTAAACTAAGAACTAACTAAACTTTATCAGTTTTGGACCACTGGGTGTTTATAAAAGTCAGCTAAAAGTTTCGATATTTTTCCATTTCCATTTTTATTTTTGTTTTTTTTTTCATTCGTTACTTTTTCTGCTGATGATTATGATCAGTAAACACACTCACACACACATACGCTTACATGGACACACTACACACATAAACACACGCGTACCCACACACACACACACACACATACACATTCATTTGCATAATTTTATTTTAATCTGTGTTGGAACAGGAGGGATAATTTAGTGTGGGCCAATCAGGAACTTGTCAGGACTCTTCAGAAGAAGCCGGACTGTTGACTGTCATCAGCAGACCTTCCGTTCCCCTAGAAGAGGGTTCGCTTGGTGTCCTAGCTTGGTTTATGTTACCAATGTCCATCGTTTGTTAGGATTCGATAGGCTTGTGTCTTTAATATTTTGTTTCCTTCTTCTCCAGAGAGCCACGCTGGCAGAGAAAGAGGTCACCAACCTGAAGGAGCAGCTGGGCGCGGGGGGCGCTGTGTCCCCGCCGCCGCCCTCGCCGCCCAGCGGGGCCGACAGCGGCCCGGAGGACAAGGCGCCCCCCGACCCCGCGGAGCCCGACGGCCCGCTGGACGGCAAGCTGGACAGGGCCAACTGCAACAACAACAACAGCATCAGCTCCACCAACCACTCCACCAACACGTCCGGCAGCCTCGAGATGGAACTGGCTGCCAAAGAAAAAGAGGTGAGCCGAAGAAAAATATGTTTTTTTGACATCTCATCAAAGATGAAGAAGAATATGGAAGTCTGGGCATTTACGGGGCTGACGATCGTCATAGGCTGGTTTGAGTGATCACTTTACACACGTATAACATTCACCAATTCTATCCATTATTGACAATCACACCACTCAACTTCTTGGAAGTTCTATATACATATATTAACCAATTTAGAAACCTTGTTCTTGAATCACTAGAACTTCACCGGAGACATCTATTGGTGAGATGAAAAGAAGCTTTTTATTGAGAAGAAACTCTTTTATTAGTATGTGAGTTCCGAATCCTGGATTTCAATCACACACGTGAGAAACGCCGTAAACGAGTAATAAACCTTATAAAATGTTTTTTTGACCGTTAAATGTAATAATTTGAAATTGATGAGACACGACCATACTTACAGACAGCAATTGAGAGATGAGTTATGATCAATAAGTTGAGGAGACGATTCCGCTCATTGATTGAATTATCGATAGCAACACTAGAGGAGGGGGATTCGCCCCGTGTGGAGACCAATAAATCAATTAAAAAGGGACGAACTTTAAATTAAAATTGACAGTTTATTAAATAACCATAGACAAATGGAGAAAAATAACAACGCTTTATTGACCGTTGATTTGCCGAAATGGCCGCACAATTGGATTATCCGGTTTCCATTGTTTTAATGTGTTTCTCAATAGGCACAGTTCCCATGGCTCGGTTTCCAGCATCGTTCAACCCATGGCCTGCGTAACTCAGTGGCTTTAAATTCTTATAATTATAACCAATATTTTCACATCAATCAATCTACATTTCTGATCATTTTCTATAAAAGTCTTCTTTTTCTTGGTGTAGGCCTTGTGGCCTGTTTTTAAGAGGGAATTAATTAGCGTCCTGCGATGTTGAATTCCAGCTATTAATCCATATCTTTAGTGGTATGCCCAGGAGTCATCTACCTTGAGGTTTGCCGTGCAATATGATGTGGGGGAGTCTGGATGGTTTTATTCTCCTCACATGCGCATACCATTGTGTTCTTCGTTATCTTTCCCACCTTACTACATCTTTGATCTCGCATATTTCTCTTATCCTGGTATTCCTTATTTTATCTGTGAGTAAGGAACTTATTAGCCATCTGTTGAATGAAATAGCAATACACGCAGTAACAAGCGCTGCTTATGGCCGACAGCATGCTTCTTGACAGGTGCTATCAATAAGCAAGCTATTTTTGATGTTTTCGATTGCATTTTCATAGACTTTTATTATATTCATTGATTCACACGCATTGTGAAATTTAACACAATTGATGTGTGTGCTTTCTGTTTAATTTATTTTTCATTTAACCAGATTGAGTCACAGCAACGCATGTCCGGGTAAAATTAGTCAAAAATAAAACTTTTTTTATTCTAAAATGATACGTCATTAAAAGTAAATCCTAATAATGCGTTTATTTGATCCTTAATAGTAGATATCATTTAAAGGCAGAATTAAAATTACTCGTTTGTAACAAAATAATACGGTGTTAAATAAACGACATTTGTTTGTTTTCTGAACTACATATTGGTATCTACAATATACATGTTGAATTTACATTCGTCCAAGCCACAGGTGCTCAATTTTTTTTAGTCCAGCACCCCTTGCTAAAATATTTAGTCGATTCAGGAAACGAAATTGCTTGAATGTCCTCTCGCATATAGCAGTGAGGGACATTAATATACATATTGCCCACTTAACGGTTCTCCACTCAGTCTCCTAGGGCATCTAGTATCCGGCAATATATCTCTCCAGGGGAGCGGTACCGCGACCTTTGAGAACCACTGATCTAGGCTCTCGATTCTCTTTGTTCCTGAATGAGATAACATATTGAGTGTGGATCGAATGAGTCACATGATGACTTTGAAAAAAAAATGTAATTAATCACACTTGCGCTGTAGTCTGAAGTCATGCATGGTTTACCAAGGAATAATAATTATTTATTATTTATGTTGTAACAAAACATGGTTTTGATACTCAAATACGAACTACGCTTACAATGTAACACTTCTGAATATTGTTCTTACAAATCCTACTCTCCTGGTATTCAATGTTCAAGACAGCGTCAAATTTTGTATTTAAATTCATCAATACAAAAACTAAACAAACTTACAATCACGCCGCTTCTCCGCAGGGGTAGGCAGAGGGAATAGAACGCCACACCAACCAATTTTTGCAAAAAAATATTACCTCTTCCATATTTTTGCATTTTTTCATACATACGCGCAGATTATTCCAACTCCTGACCTGACCATTTTCAAGTAATTGAAATACTTGATCATGCCAAGTTTTCCTCGGTCTTCCATTGCTTCTATTACCAACCACATTCACCTCAAAAATGTTCTCTCAGACTAAACGTTGTATGATAGATATGCATTATCGATTAAATTAAGAAAGTTGTGTTGAGATGGTTTGGACATGTGAATCGAATGAGTGAAGAAAGGATAGTTAAACATATTACAATTTTTATGAGATAATGTATATGTGTTTTAATTTTTATGTATTTTTTTATAAGTGATTTTTTCACTCTCATATGAATTCCATATTACCCTGGACTGGTACCTGAAGCGGAGGGCTGAAAACCTTTCCTTCATGTGTTAAATTATTTGTGTGATTTTTAATTCTTGTTTCATGTTTTGAGCTCATTCAATAAGCATTTTTTTTTTTTTAATATCCTTTGACTGATAACGACTGTAACAAGTTATTTTAAATTTATGTTTTTTCATTTCCGTCTTTATTCGTGGCCATTTTTGTCTTTTTAACGCGTCGAGTCGCAATGTCATGTCTGAGAATCATGATCGTTAAGAGTGTCAATGATGTAATCTTCGTCAAACATCGCACGGAATCGACAAAAACACTGGTATTATTGATGCCCAAAGGCCGTAAAACAAACACCGCTAACTCGGTAAATTGAAAGTAATCTAGGGGTCGTTATCGGGTGAAAAATTAAATGTCCGCTTCGAACATTAGCATAAAAATTTTAATCGTACCCAGCCGTGTACGGGTGGCTCCGAGGTTCGCCAGCGCGGCGTATACATCAGGAATATTATCGCTGCATTTTATAAAGATCTAGACTTTATGACAAATGTCACGAGATTGGTTCGGCGCGATAAAGCTTATCATGTAATGCTGCCGTCAGACTTGCGGTTCGTGCCGTGTCGCGTGAGGTGTGATTGCGCCCTAACTTGCTAAGTTCCCGCTCCGAAATGGCAATGTGGAAAGTGTAGATGGTGTCGACCATTTTTTTTCCATGACTGTTGCGCCGATTGACTGTTTAAGATGCTAAATATAGATAAAAAAGAACTCATTTAAACAAAAAAAATTAAACACGACCCACTGAACTAAAATTCAACAATTGTAATGCGGCTTCAACGTCTTTGGAAAAATTCAATATATATTACTATAAAGCGTAATTACTCTTTTTTTATTTCATCTCACGTCTTGGTCAGGTTAGGGGAGTATGAATAATCGACGGGCATGTATGAATGTGGAAGAGCTAAAAATTGATTTTAAAAAAAACAGATTAGTGTGGCGTTCTATTCTCTCTGCGTACCCCTGCGGAAAAGCGACGTAGCGGTTACTTAGATAGTTACTTTCGTCAGTAAATATTTTATTCATTATCCTGGACTAGCAACTTTCTATTAATGATACTCTTCTAATATGAGTTAAACACCAATCAAAACATGTTATTTATCCCTTTTTTATATTTAAAAAAATATAATAAAAATTGGTACCGCCACTGACCTTATCTTCCCTCGCGATCCGCCCGCAAGCCGCGCTCCGAGTACGGGGCGGCCAGTGGCGTATCGTGCAAGCGCGCTGCCCCCACTCGAGATGCATAATTCAAACTATCCCATCGTTATTCATACAAAACAAGCGCAAAGAATGTCCCGCAACACGGGGTGACTCGGGTTTTCATGCCCTCTTTATAACTTTCTACTTCAATGAATGTACACGGTCAGATAACAGAAATCTTTATGGATTTTTCTAACATCCATTATTTCAACCGTAATACCACTATTGCCCCCACTTATTGACTACTCAAATAAAACAGGATTTTGTCACAAATATATAGCTCACTTCTTTCAACAACATCATATATCAAAAAACTTGATTTTTCAGGAGATAGTATTTAAAGTTTTAAAATATAATTAAATGAATAAAAAATAAATATCAAGCCACTTACTAAACTTTTTACTGTGCAACAGATCTTTTAAGGTAAAACCTGAATGTTTTTTCTCCATTTGAAAAATATTTAGTTTATTTAAAGAAATAATTAAACAATACCTTTTCTTCAAAATGCAAAAACAACAATTTCTACCCTGTAAATATGAAGTTAAAAATATGCCGCTTTTGCTGGGATATAGTATAATACATTTTCTGGGAGTTTCGAAAACATGCACAACTGACAATTGTCGATTTTTGATATATGACGTTGTTGAAAGGAGTGAGCGATATGTTTACAAATATTTTTTTTTTTAATGTTTGTTAAGATGGTGCGGGCATGTAATTCTAAGGAGTGAAGAAAGGGTAATTAAACAAATTTATGAGGCGAATGAGGTTGGTAATAGAAGCAGGGGAAAACCGAGATCAAGTATCTCAAATACATACTTGAATGTGGTAAGGTAGAAATTATTGGAATAGTCGAAATAATCGGCGGGTTGGTATGTATAATATGAGGAGACGCATAATGTGAAAGAGGCGAAAATTGCTTGCAAAGATAGAGTGGCGTGGCGTTTTATTCTTTCTGCCTACCCCTGTGGAGAAGCGCCCTGAGTTAGTTAGTTTATATGTGAAAAAAATCGAGTTTCACTGACATACAATAATGTTTCACTGAATAAATCTAGCAATTAATGATATTCATAAGTTAAATTAAAATTTTAACTTCAGTATGGTATTATGTGTATTGCGTTAAGAAGGCATGATGCTTAGTTTATTTTCATTTCCATAAATTTGATCAGTTGCGCACTTGTATTTTTTTTCAAATAAAAAATGTTCTATCCTTTTATTATTCCAGTCTTTCTTTAGGGAAGAAAAGCGTCATTGTTCGCGGTATTAACAGTATCAAAAATAATTCAAACCCCTCAAACCATTTTACATTTATTTCTTCTTACTTCTGTCTGTAACACCTATATTCGTGCACCATCACACCTCACTTTCCCCTTTTCTATTTTTCTCGATCGGAGAAAAAATGTCTTAATAATAATAATAAAGGTCCATGATACCACGCTTTTCCCGATTTCCCCTACGCGGAAAAATGACGGTAGGAGATATTGAATTTTAATACCTTATTGTTTTAATAACACCCTCTTTCCCCTATTTTTGAAATCTTGAAGGAATATATTAATAAATTTCACCCCCTTTTCGTTTTTCCGACCACCCCAGTGGGTACAGTAAAAAATATTAATATAATCATGATATATTTCGCGAATATAACCGCAAAACAAAGCCATTTTGTGTCCCCTTCGATTTCGAATTTAATGCAGGAAAAAAACAATTGTATAATTTATATGGTTCATTTTTATAAAATGCCATTTCAATGATAGGTTAATTAATTTTATTTCATTTTCAAAGGAAATTCCTTAAAATTTCATTGAAAACATACAATATTTTCATTAATTGAAGTTACTGAAACTTTGTAATAATATTTATTAATTTAAAAAAAATAAATACATAATTGGTAAATACAACTTATTGTAGACATCTGTAGTATTTACCAAGTAAATATTAAATTTAATACCAAATTCAAGAATGATTTCTCATTTTCAATACACCTTTTAATTATGTATTTCTTTACATTTTTATACATCTAAATATTCTTGTAATAAATCCATAATTTAAAAACGTGTTTACTTTAAACAACGATGCAATGTGCTGGCTTGAAACACATTAAAAAGCAAAATAATATAAAACAAAGTTATTTATATAAAACTACAGTTGTTTTAAACAAAGAGAATGGCATAAATTCGAACGTATCATTACTTATACACAGCAATAATTGTTATGTACGCTTTGTAGGTAAATTTGAATATATTTGTATTAAACCTGCACAACTTTAAGTTTTTATTACTTTCCAAAGCCTTATTTCTTTGCATAATTTTATCTCCCGCCCCCGAAGACTACGTTTCAGGGGTGTTACGCCGTGAAAATCGTCGAATAAAATTGGCCATAAAAAAGCGGCAAAGCACCCCCAAAAACATCCCCAACGAACCGAATACTTCGCGTCTATATGTACTTAGATATATTATTTCTAAATGCGTTATGCCTTGTTCCGATAATCGAAGGAAATTGCCGACATTCATTCCAACAACCTGCTTTGTATATTAGTTGAAACTACCCTTTATAAGTCTTTTATAAAAATGTATTCTTCTTGTTTATTTCTAAACATTTTTTTGTTCTTACCATAACATCATTTTTTAAATTAATTGTTTCAATAATTGTGCTTTTCACCTCTAGTCAATAGAACATTTTCGTTTAGTTAATAGATTTAAACCTATTGAAAAAAGTCTACTTTTTTGTACAATTTCTATACTTTCAATAATGTTAATAAATGACGACTACTTTTTCTTGTATAATACTTCTCCTATCTCCACAGTTTCCCCTCTTATTTTACACATAAACAGAAGGAACATTAAGCTTTCATTGCATATTGCAAACATTGTGTTTTTATTAATATCGTATATTCTTAATAATGCATCAATTTGTTTACAAATTGCAAAGTCGTCAAATTTTATTTGAAGCCCTGAAAATTCAAGATGCCTTCAGGAAATCTACGAAATTATTCACTGAAAATGTTGTACTTAGCATTACGTTTACTCGAAATAGACTGAAACTGAAATCATCCCATGAAATTATAACTATTTATTTATTTAACACATTATCTATTAAAAATAGTTCATTTATTTTTAAATTAATAACATATTAAATACTCGATATCTTTATATTCTGATCGAATTTGTATACTTACGAGTTCACTAAGCAAATTGGAATACAAAGCTAACTATCAAAAAATATAGTACTGTTTGATAAGTTGTATAGTCATTTTTTCTTCATATAATTTACGATAAGTTGATAATTTATCAATTTATTGTAATGCCCTCAGTTTCATAAAATTGACAAAAGGAAATGAAACGGAAAGCTAGAAAACTTATTATTTTTGTCACGATCAAACTTTGGGACATTTGCATGTTTTGCAAGCAAGAGGGCACTACATTAACTGTAGGTATGTACAGTTTTTTTTTACATAAGGCAAATGATATATTGTTGGTTATATAAAAATTCTACTAAAAGGTCGTTTTTTGTGTAGCATAAAAAAAACTATAATATCATGGTCAAAAACATGATAAATTACTGATCAAATATGTTAAATCGACGTAAATTGTTCTTCATCTCTTCTGTATCGAAAATTGGTGTATAATTCAGCATCCTCAATCAAACTTAAGTAACTCATCACCAAACCTTTCTAAAGTAATTAATTCCAATAAAAACTGCAACCCTCCGAAAAAGTCACCCTTGAGTATCTCGAAATCTGGAGGCGGTCGTATTTTCTAAAAAACAAACGCCTTTTAGTCTTAAATAAACAATCTCTGACCTTCTCACCCCTCCGAGGCCTGTCAATAATCTTACACCACCCCTATAATATTCACCTCAATGTCTAAGACCCTAAGTCCTCGATTCCAACAACCCTGGTGTCAATAAATACGTCTTTGTAAAGAAATATCTTCCCCTATTTGTAAGCGAAAGGATGGCTACTGAAAAGTCCTTTTATTTTTCACCATTAATTAAAGGAAACTCATTAATATTTAGGGTTGATACGATTTCTCCAATGATGAAAAATGCTGTGACAAAAAATATCTAAATCTTTTGTTTTTCTTAAACCATTTTCATTTTGATCAAGTTTTTAATATTTTTATATAAATCGTACACTTTAAAGTACTACAGATTGATAAGCCAAACGTTAAACTTATATATCTTTTAAGAATGTTTCCAATTTAGATACATATAATAAAATAACAACATATTTTTTGGCTTTTATTTTATACCTTTCTTTCATATTTTCCACTTGTATTTAAAATAAAACTGGAAAAAACTAAACAACTTTTTTTTACTATATAAAATGTAATTTAACAAAGAAATGTCAGTATGAAACCTAAATCTTACAAAAATACTACTGCAATAATAATATAACAGTATTTATTGCACGATGACATTCAACTATTTACAGTAACTTAAAGTAAGTAAACACAAAAGAAATAATTTGAAAAAAAGTACTTAAATGCATTTTCACTATTGTTATACATTAAATTTAAATTTTGCACTAAAATTTCTTGGTGGAACTGCATTTTATATAATAAAATAACAACTATTTACATTTTCCCCAGTTTTATTTTATTTGATGGGGTTTCAGATCATTATCTTACACACATTTGAAAACTGCAGTTTCCTTTAAAATTTTCTAAATAAATATATTTTTAAACATGTTATCTGAAAGCAGACATCGTCTAGTAAATATTGCAGTGATTTCTCCTCAATATCTGCCGTTAAAATGTTCAAGTCCCTCTCTCTATTTAATTATCAAAGGAAAATGAATGAAAGAAGCACCGGGCAACCCATTCCCTAGGGATACCAGCGCGAAATAAAAATCCACCAAAGTAGAAATATTATTCGATAAAGACTGTAAACACTTGCCCGGTACATTGTAATACCGGTATTACCGAACGTGATTTTTTGCAGGGCCGAAACGAGTGTATTTGTAACTTAAAAAGTATAAATATATTTAACCGTCGTAAGTTTGACGATTATCACCCATTCAGTAATAAAAGGTTCCATTAATTGATTCGGCAGTCACTTTGTGGTAAAATGTATCAATTTTTCATTAAAGTTTTACTTGGTAAATATGACTATTTCTTAAAATCTATTGTGACACGTGTTTTGATGTATTCAAATAAAAGGTTCACTTATATATAACATTGCTTACTTCAATATTAAATTAACAATAAAAAAGCTATAATTTTTAAAAATCATATTCAACATTATGATTTACGAAAGTAATATCTGAATTAATCATTTTATTAGTACCTTACTAAAATAATAGAAAATCACCTTTTAAATTTATTTCTTCCGTTATATACTGGTATTTTACCAACTCTTTAATCGTATTTGGGAAAATTCATATTAGATTTTCTAATAAAATGTTCCAAAACTATTTTTTTTATCTAATACCCTACTTTTGCATCTAATATCCTAAGAATAATAGTAATAATTCGGAAAAAACCTACCTTTAAACCGATTTTCTTTATCAAAATTTCTATACACAAAATCAGATAAAGGTGTACATAGAATTTTGGTAAAGGAAAATGGTAAAAATTGTTGTTAAATATTTATGGGGGTGCCAAACGCAAAATAATGTACAAATTATAAAAGAAGTCCTCCCCTGCAATTTCCCACAGCAAAACTTTTATGAACTTAGTATAAGTCCTGCTGCATTGATTGAAGAAGTGTCCTTATCCGATTATTCCGTCGTCCTTTAAGCTCCAACATCCTGAGGCTAAGTTCACCTTTTCACAGCGCAGTCTCCAGTCTTCTATTTCCGATACTCTACTATTTTGTATTAATTCTGCAAGTTTTCTAAAGATTTTCCCCAACACAGAGATTTTGTTTTGTTTTTGTTTGTGGCGACAGACGCACTGGAACATTATCATAACTTTAAAAAATTCATATTTTATTGATTGAAATTTTAAGTTTTTATACATCAGATAAATTAATCTTAACACATACAAAAATATACCATAAATATACATACTATTTACCTAATTTATAAGGCGAATGTAGGAAAAATTGGAATGATCAAGTATGTCAAATACTTGAAAGTGGTCAGCTCAGGAGTCGGTCTAGAAAAATCTACGTTATTTCCTTTATATTTTAAAAATAATAACTTTTTGATGTTTTTTTTTAAATATTAAATTAGGTTTAATTGGGCTAAGTTTAGATATTTTTGATCCCATTAAAATATATAGTAAATACCATACCTAATTTTTGTATTTAAATACATTCGTAAGTTTATTTTCTATTCCATGTCAAATTATTGCACACCTGTCTGTCAAGTACAGTAGAAAGTGATTACGTTCATATTCTATGCATAAAATTTACATTTAAAAACAAATCACAGTTAGTTTGAATGTAAAATTATTTTTTCAATTTTAGAAATTCAGTAGCTTTTCTGCTGAATCAAGGATATCGGTATATTTTCATCCTGTCTCATCCCCTTGAAGGATAACTCTAAAGGGGGTTGTTTTACACCGATCTGCAATAACCGGAAGAGGTTTTATTGGTTTTCCCTTTTATACTTCTCTATTCCTACTTTTTTATATCTGTTTTCAAATAAATCAAAAGCCGCGAGATGAATTCTACCAAAGAAACATCGAGCAGTTGAATTTTGTTTATTTGAAGAAAATACGAAATACTCCCGTCAAATTCCATTTTTGGTTGTTTGTTTTTATTTAAAGCTATTACATTGAATTAAGTATTTTTTTTACATTACTTCATGTGTAGAGGTCCTCACCAAAACGTTACATTTTCATTACAAATGATTTTAAGTAATCAGGAATTCTAGCTTATAAAATTGTTACGTTTTGGTGCAATCTAATGATTTTATATTAGTTTTACACGGGATTAATCACGTTTTGTCGTAACTCTAATTAAGATTTTGATAGAATACAGTACACAGAACAGATTTGCATTTAAAGGATTTTTTTGTGCAATATTAGATATGTAACTTTTTAGTGAGGACATCCACATATCGCTCACTCCTTTCAAGAACGTCATAAATCAAAAAACTTGATTTTTCAGGGGAACGTTTTTAAAGTTTAAAAATATAATACAATGTTTTAAAAATAATATCAAGCCACTTACTGAACTTTTTACTGTACAACAGATCTTTTTAGGTAAAACTTGAAGGTTTAGTTACCATTTGAAAAATATTTAGGATATTTAAAAAAATAATTAAACAAAACTTTTTATTCAAAAATGCAAAAACAACACTTTCTGCCCCGTAGCCGGTAAATATTAAGTTTATAATTTGATTCTTTTGCTGGGATATAGTACATTTTCTGGACATTCTGAAAACACGCACAACTGAAAATTGTCGATTTTTGATTTATGACGTTCTTGAAAGGAGTGAGCGATATGTATGATACTTTTGATCTAGAATAAAAGGATTTATAAAAAAAACGTTTTATTTTAAAAGTTAATGAATACTTTCGTGTTCAACTCAAATGGGAAACGATCTTGAGATCTTTGTATTATAATACAGCATTCAAACTCTTACAATTCGTAGTTATTTGATACTATAAAATATACTCATTTTTTTAAACTTACAAAATGTGAACTTTTAAAAGCTTTAAAATCGTTAAAACTTCACTAAACGAAAAAATAATTTTGAAAAAAAGCAAAATCTTTTTAATGATTTTTATTTATATATCTGGAATGTAAGACGGGTGATTTACGAGGTTTTTTTTCTCGTTATTTACGATCAGGACAACGAAGCATCTAATCAAAGCATTGCTCTGTGTATTAGCTATGGATAAGGAGAATAAAAATGAAAAGTGCGCAATTTAATTGGTCTAACCAAATAACTCGAGTGAAGTGTTCCCATTTAGAAAATATCAGGTGAAAAAAAAATCGTTTGATACCAATAATTTATGAGAAACAGGTGTGCGCTTCTTTGGTGAATTATTTCTCAAGCCAGTGGTGCATTCAAGTGCGGAAAAGCAAAAAAAAACATAAAATTTAAAAACCAAATTAATTATTGATGGAAAACTTGAAATATTGTATCGTGTGTGGCCGAAACGTCCCACGGCAGTATAAATAAAGATTCCTGTTTTTATTTACACTTAAAAATTGGCAGGAAGCTAATATTTCAATGGTCGGTTTAAAAATATACCCGAACAGATGCAAAAACCGATTTTTCTTCAACCTGCACAATTTCCAAATCACTTGGGAGGATTATAACGTTTGAGAAAAATCATTTTTTAAACTACAGTGATTCTGCTGACCCCGTTTTAGCGTCGGTCATCTACCGCCGAAATAGATCACACCTTTAGTATCAATAGTACTACACTAATGTCTCCATTTACACGGTAGATACACCGTGTAAAAAAAGTATACTAAAATTACAATGAATAAAATATAGTGGAAAGGTTTTCTTATATAAAAATCAATTCAGGACATCAAATAATAATATTAATTATTGCTCGTTCCAACACTTATCACATCCAATTGATTTTAGGAATTATTATATTTTTTAATAAAATGTATACATAACTAACTAATTAACTAACTAACTAATTAAGTAGGCAGAGAGAATAGCAAGCCACACCAATCTGTCTTTACAAACAATCTTCGCCTCTTCCACATTCATACATTTTCTCATACCTACATATACGTCGATTATTCCGACTCCTGACCTGACTGACCACTTTCAAGTATTTGAAATACTTGATCATGCCAAGCTTTCCTCGGTCTTCCTCTGCTTCTATTACCAACCACATTTACCTCATAAATTAATGTAATATAATACATTTGATTAAAATGATAAAATACATTTAAAAATAATAAGTTATACTCGAAATTTGGCATGATCAGGTGTGTCAAATACGAAAATGGTCAGATCAGGAGTCGAAATAATCGGCGGGCATGCATGATGAGATGCATGAATGTGGAAGAGGCGAAGAAAGTTTGCAATGACAGAGTGGTGTGGCGTTCTATTCTCTCTGCTTACCCCGCGGTGAAGCGGCGTGATGGTTATTTAGTCAGTTACTAGATAGTTCAGTTATACTAATTTAAGGAAATCCAACGCTTTGATATTATTTGTGGTTAACTCGCAAAATATAGATACATATATTTGTATTCGAATTTCGAACAGTATTTATGATAAAACAAAATGGCGTCCGGCCTTTTTGACATTTGAATAACCTTTATTTTCTCCCACTTCGCTCATTTGCATACAAGTTTCTGATAAATATTTTCAAAATTAGAACACCCTCTTTCTATTGTAGCGCCGGATTGGTGAGCCGAACTCACTCGATTACGGATTTCAAACACTTTGATGACGTGTTTATTGGCCGATTTATTTTGAATTTCGAACACTGATGAGTTTACAAACGCGTTCCAATTTCGAACTAACACCGGTGGGTTTAAATAAATAGTCTTCGAGTATTTCTCTCCTGTCAAAACAATACCTCGTATGTCATCAATTTGTCAAAAATTACTTGAATTTATTTTTGGTACAAATACTTAAAGAAATAAAAAATATAAAAAAAACACTGCTTGACTGAATCTTGTAAGCCAAAAAAATATATATAATAATAAATAATAAAATAATAATAATAAACCCTTATCCGCACCCCGATGGTGCATAGGGCACTGTGTCATATAATCGCAGTGTTATCTTGATCGTTTACACATGAAGGAAAGGTGATCAGCCCTCCGCTTCAGGTACCAGTCCATGGTAATATTGAATAAATATTACAGTGAAAAAATTAATTATATTTATTTTACCCCCCTTGGGAATCGAACCCGGGACCTCCAGAACGGTAGCCAAGCATGCTGACCATTACACTACGGAGGCGGACATATATTATCAATAAAAAAAAATTTATTTTTTTTTAAATTTTCATACGTATATAATATTCCCGATGAGTAATTTCCATTTTTCATTTTGGGACATGGAATTAAGGTTAACAAGACTGAAACACCAATGAGATCGTTAAAAAATCGTTATATTTCTATTTTAACTTATTTTTCACTTGTTATATATGGCATATGTTAATATTTTAATCGAAAATGATTACATGGATGCACAAACGTTTGCTCTAAGCGTTTGAAAATTTATAGCCTAATATAATATTTAAGTGATAATTTAGCTGTTGGTGAAATCCTTTGAACACGCTCTGTTATTGATTTTATTATTATTCCACTCATAATTATAAACATAAGTGCATTTAAGTATTTCCAGAATATAGCCATACTAAAAATTCATTTTGTTTAAAGTTTTTTTTTCTTCTTTTTCGCAGGTAAGTCAAAAAAAATACATCGAGTGTACACCAGTCTTTGAAAAAATGTGAAAACGACGCCTGTAAATTGTAGGTACGTACACTAAACCAATCAATTTTTCAGGTCGGTTTTTTTATGATTATAATAAAATCATAAGTTTCTGGTTGTGGTCCCGTAGTTAGTGTCGCGAACTCCTCTTAAGTCAGAGTTTCTGGGTTCACAGGCACCTTATCACAATTTGATACCTATTTTTAATAATTAGCCGAGTAGGCTCACTGAAATAGTATAAAATTGAAGTATTTTTGTAAATAATAAAAAGACAAATATTTCTCTATTTTTTTTTAATATTCAGTGCTTTTTTCCATGTAACGCGGTCCGGTACCTTTTTTCAGGGATATATTTTTTTTTAATTTTCATAATAAATTAGACGAAACAATGTTTGCGCTTACGTAATTACAAAATCTATATTTATATTATTCGTCAAAAAAAATAAAATATTGTATAGTAATGAATATTTAAATGATATTTGAATATATGTATTTTTTTTCATAAAAAGCTTAAAAAAACATAAAGTGAGTTCCAGAACCTTTTTTTTGTTTTAAAAACAGCCCTGAAAACATGTATTGAATTCACTACTTTTATCTTGTTTAATTTCTTGGAATTAGCAATCGTGTGGTTAACACGCAGTCTATGAAAGATTTAAAAAAAATCGTGAAAATTTGAAATTATAAAATTATTGAATCAAGTTACAATCACGAAACAGGAATTTTATAGATCTTATCGTGTTGATCATCTAAAAAAATCGTTCGGTACAGTAAAAAAAAGTGGAAAAAACTTTTTTAAACGTGAACGTACACTCCGTGATTTGAAAAAACAATCAGATCACGCGTTCGGGTTTTTTTGTCGTTAAAATGAGTCTAATATAATATCAAAATTGTCATAGCGTGTTTCTGGTAAATTACAAACCTCTCAATTCCGAAAATTCCCAGGCTGTAATTGATACCATGGTAAGATGAAATCTTTAGTTCCTTATCTACAACGAAAACCGGGCCAACTCACAAATAAAAGAAATATGATATATATTTAAAAGATAACAAACACAAAACTCATACTGCCCAAAAATTTAAGCAGTATATTTAGTACACTAATGCTGTTTTTATTATGAATATAATCAATTTAAACGCAATAATTTCACTTACAGAACGTTATCAACTCGTATAATTACGCGACTAGTATAATTGTCCGCCTCCGTGGTGTAATGGTTAACCTTTATTGTTACCGTGCTGAAGGTCCTGGGTTCGATTACCAGGGGGTGGTGAAAAAAATTTTTCGTGATTTTACACTCTAATATTTATTTAATATTACCGTGGACTGGTCCCTGAAGCGCAGGAGTGATCACCTTGCCTTCATATTAGTAACGATTAAGATAACACTGTGTCAATACGATGCAGTGCCCTACGCACCATTGATAGATTGAGAGATAATTAAACAATTAAATTTGATTTTCCATGCAGACAATTCCAAAAAATGTAATTCATTTTGTAGTTAGGTACCCATTTTAAATTGTATTTCTAATGACGTTTATTTTTTTTGTACTCTTGGGTATTTTTCTAGTATTCAATAGTTCAAATAATCGTCTACTTACTGTTTATATCGTTGTTTAAAACTGCTACCACTTTTCGAAACATTATGCTAAAAGTGTCGTAGCTCGGTTTTCTTTGTGGAGTTCGAGTACATATTCTATAATTTTATTCTTGATCTATAACATTTTGTTGCTATCTTTCGTGCTTCGTCAAACCTTTTTGTTCTTATTTCAATACAAGTCGTTTGTATTATCTCTTGATCATGTCGTAATTCATATTAAATTATAGACCTCAATATCCGAGTGACAAGTCTTATTTTAATATAAAAAAACAGCTTAAATATAGTTTGTGAACAAGTATCCTTGGTATGTTACCCACGCAATTATTATAATACGTGTTGTGATATCGACATATGAAGTGCAACGTATCTTGAGTTTGTCCTTTAATAAATCTAAATTTAACGCTTAATGTTATATTTCTTTATTATCACTTTTTTATAAAAATTCAAATATGTTATATAGGTAAGATAAGTCATCAGTGACGTACACGGAGATTTATATTTTCAATCAAGGTTGATATACATTAGAAGTATCTTCTTCTTCTTAAAACTCTTATCCGCATTCGATGGTGCATAGGGCACTGCATCATAAAAATGCAATGTTATCTTGATCATTAACACATGAAGGAAAGGTGATCAGCCATCCACTTCAGGTACCCAGTCCAGGGTAATATTGAATAAATATTAGATTGAAAAAATCACTTGTATTTTTTTAATCCCCCCTGGGAATCGAGCCCGGGACCTCCAAAACGGTTACCATTAGACTACGGGGGTGGATTTTTTTGTTACCTTACATACATTGATACAGTTTTATCTAAAGCATAGTCGATCTCAGCTACAGCAAAATGTTTTGTGACGCTATCACTAAATTCTGGGATTTTTAAGAGGTACCATGATCGAGTTCGAAACTGCAGTCGAAACGAAAATCATCGAAACACCTGTCCGCTTATTTTTATTTCGGAACTGTTTTAGATTTAGCCGTCGGATGGAGACACCCAACGGAAATAGAACAAGACAAACATGTGTGTATAACATATTCATATAATGACAGAAGAAATATATGACTCTGTGAGTCAACTATTAACGTCTACAGACCGAGATAGTTTACGCTGATTCCGATTACTCACATGAAATTTCATTAATAGATACACACACGATACGTATTACTAACATGGTTTTAAAAATATTTGTTAATTTTAGTGAATGTCCCGGGTTCGATTCCCAAGGGGGGTAAAATAAATATAAGTGATTTTTTCACTCTAATATTTATTCAATATTACCCTGGACTGTTACCTGATGCGAGGGGCTTATCACCTTTCCTTTATCACCTTTCCTTCATATGTTAACGATTTAGATAATACAGCGTTTATATGATGCAGTACCCTATGCACCATTGGGGGCGGATAAGGGTTAAAAAAAAGTATGTATTCCAACTTGTAGCCCATTTGTTACGAAGCAACTTAATTTTCTCTGAATCCAGGTAACATTTTACGTGATTCATTTTTTTCTTAGGACGCTGTTTTTGCAATGAAAAAATAAGTTGTTGTATAATACATGTGGAAAGTGATCACTTATACCAGACTATAATGGTCGTAAGTCCCGTAAATGCACAGACTTCCATATTCTTCTTCATCTTTGATGAGATGTCAAAAAACAATATGAAAATAACTCTTATAAGTGGGGATAATCCAGATTTGTCAGCAAGTATTTGGACACTCGCGAAATGTTGTAAATAAGTTTTTCTTTGAAATAATTCTTTAGTTTTGAAAATAAAAGAGTTATCTGTAGATGATTACCAACCTTTAAGGGAGAGTGGCATAATGAGCAGAAAAAAACGTTTAATTTATTTTCAAAATAATCAATCCTTTCCTAGACTTTCACCCTGTATGAACACGGGCACATTGTAAGATATTATAAGCTACTGAACATCTCTCGGTCGACAGATGTTTTATTTCATTCCCGCGGCAGATAAAAGATGATATATACTGATTGAGTTTGTCAAAGGTTCCCAAAGTGAGATCAGATGTGGTCGTACATTATGGCAACACGCATCATTAAAATCAATTTCCTCAATTTCATAAAATGATAGCATAAAAAACATATTCCAGCGTTTTGCTTTCTCCATTTACAAACGTTTCCAAAGAGATTTTTTTCATATTATTTTTTGACATCTTATCAAAGATGAAGAAGAATATGGAAGTCTGGGCATTTACGGGGCTGACGACTATCATAGGCTGGTTTAAGTGATCACTTTATACAAGTGTAACATTTACCAATTCTACCCATTATGGACAACCACACTACTCCAATTCTTGGAAGTTCTATATATATACGACCCGATTTGTACATAGTCCTTGAATCACTATAAATTCACTAGAGACATCTATTGTTGAGATGAAAAGAAGCTTTTTACTGAGCAGAACTTCTTTTATTAGTATGTGAGGTCCGAATCCTGGATTATAATCACAAAAATGAGAAACGCCAGAAAATATCATTTTCATTTTTATTAAATTAGTTTTTTTATTATTTCATTATTTATTTATACCACTTATTTTTGATTAATTATTTTATTCATAATATTAATAGGAGTGAAATATATTTAATGGAATACAGATTACGTAAGTGAAGAAACAGAGGGTGAATATGGAAAAAAGGATTGGATGAATAATAGGAAGAGAACGGAAACAGAACTGTTGATAATCCACAAATTGGCGAAAAATCTTTAAAACGTATTCAGAAAACATTCAAGTATAATTATTATCTAGAAGAAGAAGAAAATGTCGTTTTGAAATTAAAAGGCACCCGGAAAAACTATTTTTAGTGAAGGTTTCGACGAACAGTAAAGAGCAAAACCTTGAAATCATTTTTACTGTTTCAAACTTTTTTTAACGGGATAGGAAATTCAAATAAATACAATTATTTGAGATAATTTATGTGTCAATTTTGTTTAAAAAAAGAATACAAAACGAAAATGATGTAAGTTTGAATATAATTACAAAAATAAAATAAAAGTGAAAAACTTCACAGTATTTTGAGTATGAACAAGGATTTAGACACACTCAAAATCGTGTAAAATTGAAATTAATCACTTAAGGCCCAGTTTTAGTAAAGTCGCAGCAAAGTTTCTCTAAATCTAGGTAACATATTATGAAATTGATTTTCTTCTTAAAACACCGTTTTTGCATTAAAAAAATAAGTTTTTTTCGAAATAATTATATGATTTTCGAAAGAAAAGAGTTATTGAAGGGTAAGGAGTTTAAAAAATATGTAATTTTAAATATGTTTATTCTAAAAACCAACAAATATCCAATATACATTCTTTACTACCTTTACGTACTACCTTTACGGCATGTGAATGAATTCCGTCTTCCGTTGTATCCCCTTAATAAATAAAACGTTTTTTCGGGTTTGCACCATTCAAAGATGTTTTGGTGAAAGTCGCGCGGTGGCCACATCAAAACTTTTATTTACCCCACAGATCAAAAGCTCCTGCGTAAGTTATTATAGATTTGTTTGGTAATTAATCAAAACTCGGCCCACTCGGTTGAGTTTCAGCGTTTCGGTCGCTAGATTCGAGGTTCGGACATATTTTTCCTCGATCGTTAAAGACTGATATTTCGGCCGCCGTTTCTTAGGCCGGGTGACACACGATACAGTAACGGGCCCCAAACTTTTGATGAATCATGTCAACTTCTAACATTGAATAGGCGTTTTATTTTTGTCCCCACCGAGCGCAGATGAAATCGTAAAAATTAAATGACCGAAAAAGTCGTGTGTAAGAAAAAAATTAGATGACACCTTCCTGCACCCTACGATTTGATTATTTTTGTCGAAACATAAAAAGTCGAACTTACCGACTTAAGTATATATATATAGGGTGCTTTTTTTTACTTCAATGAATTGTGTATAATATTTTGAATTTTCATACTAATTTGAAAATAATTATTTATGTCTTGTATTTATTAGTAATGATATTTTTCTGTCTTAGTCCGCTCAGTTTTAATAAAAAGAAAAGAAAGAAAATAGAAAACATACAATTTAATATGTATAATTTGAACAATGCTTACGAAGCAATGAAAATATTAAAAATCGAGAACACTTAAAATGATAAATGACAAGAAATCTGTCAAGAAGTATGCTGTCTGCCATAAGCAATATACTCGTTTATTTTTCATGTGTTGCTGTTATGTTAAACAGATGGCGCTGCCATTAAGATAGAAAATTTAAAAAACCAGTTTAAAAAAACATGTTTTTAACATCATATATAAAAACACTTGTTACAGCTGTGTAAAAACAGAATAATTTTAAGTGATTTAAGATTTTGAATAAACTAACATCAAAAAAATATTATATAGATTGAATTATATTAAAACAGTTCGATTTTATTATAAAAATAAAAATTATCCCTTATAAACGATTTTTTTTTAAGAATTAAATTATTTTCTGTGAATATTAAAAATTATTTTAAAATAAGATTTGAATATGGATGTGTGTTTAATATTAATAATTTATTAATAAGCCGATACCATTAATATTTAAATATGTAAGTGTTAATTTATTATTGTAAACCTATGTAATTAAAACGGTATGCCTCCCAAATTTCAGCGCATTATTGAGTAGAAGAATACTGCCGTATTTCGTATTAAGTATATGTTCTTTACCATCTAAATATACTCGAATATTTGTTTACAACGTTTCCGGAGTAGCGGTCTCCCCGCTTAATACGTGGCTATTCAATATTGCAGTCGTTCGACACCCGATACAGCGAACACTTGTCCATTAAGTGGTCACTCGCGCATGCGTGCTGATCGGCTGACAGCCGCCTTAACTAGCACGTAGCACGTCAACCTAGCGCAGTTACAGATAAATCGAAATTCAACCGCTTACAATGAAATTCGTTAGAGCGAACTGATTCTTTATTCGACAAATTGACTTATTTAACTTTAAATTATTTTTTACATTTTTGCAATATACAAAGATAGATGAAAAAATACGATGACCTAGGCATTTACAGGGCTTAGGCAATTATAAGCTACAAAAATTCTGGCAAAAATATAATTTGTCGAAAATATAAAAAAAATAACTCCTAATCCAGATTTGTGAACAAGTATTTGGACACACTCTAAATACCGTAAATTTAAATTAATTATTTATTTGTGAATAAAGCACTTCATTAATTTACGTTGTTAAGTGAATTTAAAACAATCTTTGGAAATAATAACAGAATAAAAATATAAAAACTGTAACAAGTAGTTAGTAATATTTTTTCATTAATTGATTCGGCTGTAAGTTTTACTTGGTAAACAGCACAATTTCTTAAAATTTATTGTGACACGTGTTTTGATGCATTCCTGATATTTATTATTACTATTATTAGATCTGATTTTTTTTTATTTTAATACTAAATAACCTACTAAGTGTTTCTCATAAATATGGTTTTTGACCCTATTTTATTTGAAATTGGTCCAGTTAGACACCAAAAGAAGCCTGAGTCACCCGAGTTGTGACGGGATCAATCTTCAGTGTCGGCCTATAGGAATGGACACACATGATATATACATGGCTCCGGTAGACACAATTGCCTCAAGACCTGCCAAAAGACTAAGTTGTATCCCCGAAAGTGACTCACTTATTCCAAAAATTGTATTCCGAAGGTAATTAACGGTCTCTATTTTCAATACTCCTCGTAAATATCTCATTTTCAGGCGTTTGGCACCTCTGAAAATGAATTTCAGCAGTCTGCAACAGGGTGACTATGAAATGAAACAAAAATCGTAATTATTTCACAATTCTCAGTTTTTTTTTAATAATCCTTTTAAGTTTTTTCGTCGAGAAGAGATGGACAAATATTGACTTGGAAAGAATTAAGTGTCGCGAAAAATGTTATTTAACAAATTATTAGATGATTTGCGACATAGTTGACAATGCTTTAGCAAGGTGAAACAGCTATGTCGACATTAATAGTTCTCTCTTACGCCCTTTTTAGGTACACTCTTGCAAACAAGCTAAAAGCTAAACGGACGTTTTGTTGGCCAAATTTATTAAGAAAATTAAATGTTGCCCTTTAGTGTAATTGTTTATTTTCCCATCCCCTAAAAACTCAATTTGAAATAAAAAAATAAACAAGATTTTGATATTCTGATGCATTTCACTGTTTTTTTTTTTAAATATTTGTACGAGAATTGAAATAGTAAAGATGTATTTGTATTTTGTTGATGTTTGTTTATTTTTCCTTTGCAACAGTTAATCAATCGCTACGTTTATTTTTAAGCGTCAGGGGATATAAGTGACTTGACTTAACCTACGCTATACACACTCATTTGGAATAGTGAAAAATCTCACGAACTCCGTAAAAAACATATCGCAGCGCGTTAGAAACTAAATGTGAGAACATTACTCACTTTATGCTGATCTAGACATCCAAATCGCTTCCGAAAGCCCAGCCGCACATATACAGAAATACCAATGTCAAATAAACAACTCCGACTAACCCTCATTCTGTCGTCCGATCTCGACTCTAGTCATTTCATATTTTGTCAACTGTCATCGTGATTATTATCGAATCGGAATGATGTCTTTTAAAAAAATGCGTAGAACTGTTTTGTAAAATCCTTTTTTTATAAAAAAAAATCTCGATGTATGTATTTTAATTTACTTTGTTTCCCCTCTCTAAACACAAGTATCTACTTTATTAGAGAGGTAGAAACGATATATTTGAAATGTATTGTATATTTACTAACTATTTTGTATCATTTAAATATGTATTTTGTAAAAAAAAAACAATAAAAAAATGTGTAAATGCAATACAGGAAAAAATGTGATAAAGTTCCTTGCTTGTCGATCTAAGGTATTTCTCTACCTCGTTCTCTCTCGCTAATCAATTTTAAAACTTACATCCTATAAAGAGAAAAATCATAAAATTAAATCTGCGTAACTGACTTATATACTACAGTCCCTTGTTCTTATTTTCATCCCTATGCGGACCTTTATGCATAGTAGTTCTTCAATTTAATATAGTGCCTATATTATATTGAAGAACTATTATTTTGATTTTGATTTCGGAAAAAAAAACTAACCCTACTAACAGGAATACTTGAAGGTCAAATGTACAAAGTGTAAATAAAAAATAACTCGACACTGGCTAACACACCCAAGATGGGTGAAAAGCCATTAAAAAGAAGAAGAAGATTTCAAGTATCAGTGCAGAATTTTATTGAATAAATACTAGAGTGGAAAATCACTAAAATTTATTATGCTTCTTAAAATGCAACTCAATGTTTATTTACTTAAAGGATATTGTTGAAATTAATCATTTATAATTTTTTGATAAATTAAATCTATTACATTTGGAATATTACAGAAAATATGTTTTAATTTGACATATGTATCCTCTGTATAAACGCAAGAGAATTTTTTTAATGTAACTAAAGTCGGTATCTGCCTAGTGAATAGGTCTGCTTTTGTCGTATGCGACAAAAAAGCTTGTCGATTACTCCCGAAAACTAATGCGCGTCCATAATTTATGCCCGCAGTCCTCCGGCGTACGGAATGCGTCCACTAATATTGTCCCGGTGGACTTTTACAAACATTTATTCATTTTTGTTTATTTCCGTACCTCCTCGGTTTCCCCGCGCGCCGCGCTTGTATTAATAATAATAAAAAATACATAAAAATAAAATTGCCGTTTGAATAGTGTAATAACTTGCTTTCACGGTCGTCGTGAATCCATGGATGTGTATTTTCGGGCGATCTTGCCGCGCGCGTAATAAATCATAATGTTTTCCATCGTACGCATAAATATTTATTTTTAAAAATCGTATTTTTTTCTTCTTTTTTACACATAATGATCCATAGGGCACTGCATCTTTTTTTACAAATTTATATGAAGTTTTTTTTTTTAATTTGCTTTTTTTAATGAAACTTCTTAGGTGGTGATTCAACAATGGACAATTGGACGAGAATAAATAATAATAATAAAAATCGTCACGTTTTTAGCCAAAATTCGTTACATGAGAGAGAATAATGATTTACCGTAGAGAGGAGAAAGAGAGAACGATATAAAGCCATATAGTAAGATGGTTTGTCGCATGCAGACGTTGTAGATGTACACGTCAGATGCTATATATGAACAGTTGAGATACCGCACATCGTGTTAGTAATATTAATCATTATGTTTTCGTTCGTTGTATTTATCACTAATGAAGTTGGAAATAGGAGCATGACAAAACCGAGGAAAGCTTGGCATGATTAAGTATTTCAAATACTCGAAAATGGTCAGGTTAGGAGTCGTAATAATCGGTAGGTATGTATGAGGAGATGCATGAACGTGGAAGAGGCAAAGAATGTTTGTAAGGACAGAGTGGTGTGGCGTTCTATTTTCTCTGCCTACCCCTGCGGGGAAGCGGCGTGATGGTTAGTTAATAAATAATAATAAAACCCTTATCCGCACCCCAGTGGTGCATAGGGCACTGCGTCATATAAACGCAGTGTTATCTTGATCGTTTGAACATGAAGGAAAGATGATCAGCCCTCCGCTTCAGGTACCAGTCCAGGGTAATATTGAATAAATATGACAGTGAAAAAATCACTTATATTTATTTTACCCCCCTTGGGAATCGAACCCGGGACCTCCAGAACTGTAGCCGAGCGTGCTGACCATTACACTACAGAGGCGGACATAATGGGATTAAATAATGGGGCGGATGGTTAGTTAGTTTACTTAATTAGTTTAGGATAGCCATGTACAAAATTATCAATCAAAGAAATAAAAGCACGACATAATTACGCTTGATATTTAATCGTGAGATAGAATTTTAGAGAAATGCAATAAAAATCAAATTAAAATACGCAACATGAATTTAAAAAAATATATGCGTTCAATTATATTCTTTTAATTCTCTCGAAACGCTAGTTGCTTGCATAAATTATACAGAACGCTTTATTTTACACATTGATATCCTCTCTTGGACCACATTCAAAAGCATCACACAAATATATAAACACAAGTGTGTTGAAAACTTACGGCCTGTCCTGTATAATAAAAACGGCAATATTTTGTACCATCATGAATTTACACAAATCGGTCAGAATTTTAAAAGCTTTTTCAATTCAATCAAAGCTAATGTGACTGAAAATCAATTCTAATAAAGTTAAAATAAACACCACTTTATTTTCGCCTCGCATCTCAGACAATCTGGCAAGTATTTTTATAAAATGTCACGTGAAAAACTGTTTCGACTTGTTGTTGAAGCTATTTTAATGTTGGTATTAAAAATAATTACTATTTTATTTTTTGTTTCGGCATTAACTTTGTGGTAAGACATGTTACAATAATTAAAGAAAACACTTCGTTTTTTACCACTTGAGTTTTATTATAGACTACATGTTTCAGAAGTTAAACTTCCATCATTCATCATCAGTTATTATACAGACCTGAATGATGGAAGTTTAACTTCTGAAACATGTAGTCTATAATAAAACTCAAGTGGTAAAAAACGAAATGTTTTCTTTAATCATTGTAAAAATAATTACGTTGTAGTGTTCAACACTTACTTCTTCAATAATTGATGCGTCAGTCAATTTGTGGTAATATTTACTTGATAAATACCACTATTCATTTCAATATATATTGACACGTGTTTCTTCTTCTCTTCTGCTGCTTGTTGAAGGCTTTGTGGTTAGGCATTACAATCTAATAAATTATTTTGACACGTGTTTCGATACGTTTTGATCTCATTATCAAACATCGAATTCTGTTTGATGATGATATTGGATACATCGAAATATAATAATAATAATAATAAATCCCTTACCTCATCCGAATGGTGCATAGGGCACTGCTTCATATAAACGCAGTGTTATCTCGATCGATTACACATGATGGAAAGGTGATCAGCCTTCCACTTCAGGTATCAGTCCAGTGTAATATTGAATAAATATTAGAGTGAAAAAATCACTTATATTTATTAAACCCCACTGGGAATCGAAACACCCAAGATGGGTGAAAAGCCCAAGATGGGTGAAAAGCCATATATGTTAATAAAATAAAAAAGTAATATATGTTTTTAAAAAGTGGTATTTACAAATTTGCAAAGACAAGGTGGTATGGTGTTCTATTCTCTCTGCGGGGGAGTGGCGTAAAGGTTAGTTAGTTATGTTAAATAAAACAAACAACATGGTTTATTTTATGTACTGTATAGTTATTTTAATATCATAGTCATTTATTTAGAATTTTAATAAAAATACCGTTATATATTTACAAACTTTTATTTATATTTTCAACTGTTGATGAGAACATCAATTTTTCTCGAAACTAGTCGTGTTCACTCTTTTTTCTGTCACCTAAACCTTGCATTTAGGTAATTTTTAATGAATTTTTCGAGAATTTTACTTATTTATTTAATTGATATGAAATTAACTTTGGACGCGATATAAATGCAGTATCATTTATAATTTTTTAAAGTTAAGTTCTTTTAATGTTTTTTTTTATCAAAATTCTTGTTGATGTCTGTGTCATTTTCAAATGCTTTTCTTGTCAAATTGTCAAGAAAGCCGGATGTTTTATTTAAACTAGTTTTAGTATTTTAACGGAGCATTAGGTAAACCGTGTCTGGTCACCATTAGTTAGTAGGTTGCAATTGGTATTTACAGACGTAAAATAATACGTGCCATTAAAATATGTGACATCAAGATGAGATGTCATTATAAATTGGGGCGAGCTATTAAGATAATGAGGTTGTAAATTCGGAGAGGAAACAGAGAAATGCGCATGGAAAACAAATTGCTACTAAAAAATCACAAGATTTTGATTAACGGCGACAGCTGCCCGAAAATCGAAATTAAACTTAATAGTTCGATGTAGACATGAACACTGGTCACACCTCATTTCGACCGCTTAATTATTATCTTAATCATTAAGGTAGTAAAAATTAACGCTGATTTTTATCGTTAAGTTGAAAATATAATCCTGAAATATCAGCTGTATCCATGAAGAATTGTCGCTTCGATCTCAAGATCATCGCATGTTATCTCAATTAAGTTTTTCAATCCACGAACATAATTTTGACTTCAAAATTATGCCAGAAATCTCAATTATTAGTTTTTTCAAAGCACCAACATGATTTTAAATACAGAATGATAGACAAATATGTTAACTATTGGTTTTATTCAATACACTAATATAATTTTGACTTTTAAATGATAGCCAGATACCTCAACTATTAATTTTATTCAAATCACCAACCTAATTTCGACTACAGAATGATGCCATATATCTCAACTTTTAGTTTTTTCAAAGCACCAATAATAATTTGACTATAGAATGATATCCAAATATCTCAAGGATTAGTTTTTTCAAATCACCCACCTAATTTCGACTACACAATAATAGCCAAATATATCAACTTATTAGTGATTCCAATGCACTCATTATATCATATTGATCTCAAAGTGACAGTTGGATAAATTAGCTATTTGTAATTGACTTACATGGACCAATTTTACATTAGACTTACACATTTTAAACAGTGATTTAAAAACTTATTTCAATCTTTAGTAGCGATTTTAATGGCCATCTCCACCAATCAATAAACCTTTATTTTATCTTTTACGTTAATTTCAATTACGTTTTAAGATTGAGAATGGAAATATTGTCACTTCTTGTATGATGTTCAGTCGTAGAAACATAAAAAATATACTTTTAAAAATAATTATACTCACGCTGTAATTAGACCCTTGTTTATTTCAATCTATTCAAACAATACCATCACAAAAATGCCACCATTTCCTGCTAATTTCTCTCATTTAAATGTTCCTCATTGTGTGCGGACAATGCGTGGACAGACACACGGTAGTCGGTCAATTATCGAACAAGCAAACTACTCAATACTCGAACATGCTACACGAAATTGTACTTAAGTCTTTTTGCATCTTACACGATACATTTCCGATCGATTGAAAAATTCTTTTGTAAACTGCTTAACCAATTGCCTCAATTACTCGCCGGCTAGCTTAACGAATTGACATGCCGTCGTGGCATATACCCGAAGTGATAAGCGGAGGTATTGGTCAATATTTTATTAAATAATAATAATAATAATAATAAACCCTTATCCGCACCTCAATGGTGCATAGGGCACTGCGTCATATAAACGCAGAGTTATCTTGATCGTTTACACATGAAGGAAAGGTGATCGGCCCTCCGCTTCAGGTACCAGTCCAGGGGAATATTGAATAAATATTACAGTGAAAAAAACACTTATATTTATTTGACTTCTCTGGAAATCGAACCCGGGACCTCCAGAACGGTAGCCGAGCGTGCTGACCATTACACTACGGAGGCGGACTTATTACTTATATCGGTTGTAAATATAAAATTCAATTTCGCGTTATATGTATTTTATAAATTGGGTTACAAGACTTACAGATAGCTGTCAGATATCATTTTATAACCCTGCGTTTGACTAAAATCTTACAAATATATAAAAACATAATAAATTAAAAATTGAGATTATTTTCAATACGTTTAATAGAAAAATAAAATAATATGGGAAAATATATTTTAAGGTTGACGAAATTATCATTGGAGATATTTTTTTATACATATAACGAAATATCAAACCATATTTTGATGAGATGAAATTTATTAAAAATGGTTTTATGGAAATGAAACCCACCTCGCTCATTGAACAATTTTAAAGATAATATAAGAAATACATAAGGAATATTATCTATGATAATATGATTATATTAGTTTTCATTTGGTAATGACTGTCAAACGATTAAAGTATACATATTATCGATGGGAAGTCTACGGTTTGATGTATCTGTATAAAGAATTTTGAAATCAGTGTCTTACTATGTTTCTTTTTCTAATAGCTGTTCAAAATATTCATTGCTAAAGCACGTATGTATTTTTTAATGCTTTTAGATCGGTCAAAATGGATGAAGTGGCTCATTTTCAAACGATAGTTTAATACCCTATGACATATTGAAAACCCTTTAAAAATGAACGTACAATAAAAAAATATATTTAACATATATGTATGTTGTAATACCTCGTTTTTACAAGTTCAAACATTCAAAATGTCTAAAAAAATATTTCAATCATCCAGGAAGAATGCCCATACAAAAGTGATATATTTTTTCAGTAAAGAAGATAAAGGCTTCAGTAAATTTATTCATCGCACTTAACGGTTGTATCCTGCATTTTTTTACGCCTTTGACAGTGTTGAAAAAAGCAAAAAAAGGTTGGTTCAACGCTGATCGGAAAGATACTTTTTACAATTTAAAATTCAACGCCATGTAAATTATGGATAACACTAGAAATATTCAATTCTTACCGCAAAACAAGAGGGGTAAACAACCAATGGAATTGTAAAGTGGAATATTTTTACTAAAGATGATAAAATATACATTTCAATGCGGATCTATTCATGTTTAAAATACATTTAATTATTTCTTTCTGAATTATTTACTAAGTTGATATTATCGATTTTTGTGTTGTGTTCTTTGTTGCTTATTTATATCGAATGTCATTTGTATTATTGAATCCTTTTTGTAAAGATAAAAGCTGTAAATAATCATTCAGTTCGGACACCTGACTCCGATCAATTTATCAAGATTTGGACTTGCAGCATTAATTCTTGATTTCCACCCTTTCTCTTCCCTTAAATAAAGGGAGGAGACCACCCCCATCAATTATTCTCAAGCTTTTCCCTGAATTATGAACGATATTTTTGCTTCACAACATGAAAAATTGCTGAAAAATTCCTTTGAGGTGTAAAGCAAAACATTTACATCGCGTTTCTGCAATGGTGGTTGCAGGGTTTTTTGTGGACACGTGCTTTATTTAGTCCATTTTTATTTGATAATTTATGCATTCTGAATGGTCGCAATAATTTCGATTCTATCTACACATCTGCTTCTTGCTTCAATGCGGGCAAAAACCCTGTCAAAAAATTCAATAGAGTTAATATATATCGTAAATCGGTTCTTTGTACGTTTTTTTTATAAAATGATAATCACTCCATATTCGATTCGGACCCATTGGTCAAAAGTATCGCGTAACCGGATAAACTGGATTAATAAAATGGTGTATAGAAATGAAATCGAGGGGGGCGAATTCACGTCCCTTCGGTATTCCCAATCCAGATATGGCTTATTTTTGAAATCGTACAAAACAATAAACTATCTTCATGACAAATCATTATCGATTAATTATTGAAATTTATGTTTGAATAATTATATAATCTCTAGAGTTAAAATATATTAATAATTTTATAAAATTAAACTACATATAGTATGTCTTGAATCTCGGTTGTCCAAAATAAAGAAGCGGTTAGCTTCGAAACAAAGTAACATTTTAATTATAAAATGGAAAAGTAAGTGCTTCAAATATAAATTATATTTGAATTTATTGTTTAAATCGTTTAAATTATCATAGCTATGAATGCGGTATGTATGCAATATTTTCCTGCACATTCGTCTAAAAGATCGCTGTTCGACTGCGTTTAATATATTTACATCCATCTTTTTCCAACCTTGTGCTTCACATCCATACATTATATTCAATAAATGATGTGTTTTTTAATGTTTTTTTGGAAATATTACAACAATACAATTGGGTCAATTCACAGATCATTATTTATTTAAATTTATTTTTATGTTGAAATTTATTTATAATTTTTTATTTCTCGTTTTATGTTTTTGCAATACACGAGTCGATATCTTTAATCGATTTCTCACATAGACCAGGAAGAGGTCGCTTGATCTTACGAAAGGTCACGAATACAAATACTTATCATATTTTTATATTATTGATCGCTTTTAATATTTCATCTGGGGTTATCAGTTCGGTTGACACACTTCAATCATAATTTTTGGCTCAATAATTAGGTACGAGATGACTCTATTTTATAAGAGAAATTGCGTAATTTTTACAATATATATATATTTTTACTGTATTACTGTTAAATCAAACACATTTTTTTAGTCTATAATTTGTATTTTATTGTTAAAGAACATATAAAAATTAATATTGTGACAGTTATTTCACCTAGTTGTGGCATTCAAACTTAACTAATACATAAATTAAAATATAGTTTTACAAATCAAACTATTTATTGATTTGGCATTAACTTTTTGGAACGACATGATTATTTTATTAAAATTAAACACTTGAATATACCACTTTAATGAGTTTTATTTATAAATACGACTCGTTTCGAAAACTTACAGATGTTTTCATCTTCTGGTACAAATTAGAACTAATAATAATAATTAAAAGTTTTAATCTGTACCAGAAGATGAAAACATCTGTAAGTTTTCGAAAAAAGTCGTATATATAAATAAAACTCATTAAAGTGGTATATTCAAATGTTTAATTTTAATAAAATTATAAATCAAACACCAAATCAATAAATAAATCAAATATTTTTATAACAGTCGCTCAAAATCTACATTTCAAAAATATTTTATCTTCAATTTTATACATTATTGACATCTTTTTATACAATTTACAGGGCTAATCTAAAAGTTTAGAGTAAAATAAATTATTTTTGTATTATTTGGCTTTCTTTAATTAACGACTTATACCTTGAACAATATTAATAAAAATATGTAAAAAAAAAACATTCAGAATACACTGAGCCCACCATCCACCCGCAGCAGTTATAGAGTCCTGAGGGACTCTCTGTCAGCTGCACATAGAGGAAAATCCTCAAAATATTTCTGAAGAAATAAATATTGCTCTATTCAATTAATTAATTCAGAATACACTAATAAAAATCATCGCTAACAATAATCATAATTTTTATTATGTACTACGGTTCCCAGTGGCGTGCACCGATAATTAATTACGGAAGGCAGTAGAGGTAGATAGTAAGGTAAGCTGGTACTACTTACTGGGGTAGGCAGTAGAGGTAGGGAGTAAGGTAACCTAGGTACTACTTAGTAAGGTAGGGTAGGTTCTGTTTGCGTTTTTATATGTCACGCGGATAAGTTAGGATAGGTACTGCTTTTCTGCCCATATGGAATACACGCCCCTGACGGTTCTAATTACATATATTTTTAATATCATAATATTTGAACTCAGATAACATAATTAAATTGTATTTTTACTACTCAAATTGATTTGTTTATATATTTTTATTCATTTTAGCAATCTCGTACGCATTTGGTGAACGTAAACATGACATCGGTGAATAAAACTTCATATTAATTTATTCAAATAAGTAATTATTTTACATGTATGTACTTCTATTTCAAGAGAATAGTGGAGAAACCATCGTACGCGGAGATTTTTTGTTGTTTTGATTTTTTATGCTTTATGGTCTTTGAAATTAGCGGATCTTACTTGTAATGGGTATAATAAACCAGTTAATAAGAAGTAAATTAATTTGTGGTAGAGTGCGATTGAACGCAAGAACTCTAACTTAATGACAAAGATACTAACCACGGGACCACAACCGGATTGAAGTACTTGGGTCTTCTGATATCTAAAGACTTATGAAAATGTGGAATTCTTCCCTTTTATCACCATTCGAACATCTATCATACATCATACAACCGTCTGAGAGATCGCAATTCGACTGCATTCAGTCAACTTTCATCCTTATGTAGCCAGGTTCATATTTCACTTCCATATATGAGGGTTTGAACCAAGACTGCATTGTACATTGCTAGTTTGGCTTTCGCTGAAATGTTATGTGTTCAAATATTTCCGCACAATTGTCACTTTGTGGTCAATCTATCCATTTTTAATTTAAGTCTTATTTTTTGACATCTCATCAAAGATGAAGAAGAATATGGAAGTCTGGGCATTTACGGGGCTGACGACCGTCATAGGCTGGTTTAAGTGATCACTTTACACATGTGTAACATCCACCAATTCTACCCATTATTGACAATCACACCACTCAAATTCTTGGAAGTTCTATATATATGAACCAATTTTGAAACGTTATTCTTGAATCACTAGAACTTCCACTAGAGACATCTATGGTGAGATGAAAAGTAGCTTTTTACTGAGCAGAAACTCTATTATTAGTATGTGAGGTCCGAATCCTGGATTATAATCACACACGTGAGAAACACCAGAAAATATTATTTTCATTTTTTATTATTTAAGCTTATAATTTGACCAGATAATTTATTTACAACATTTTGAGTATTTGTCCAAATACTTGTTCACAAAATCAAGATTATCTCCAATTAGATGAGTTTTTTTCATATTTTAATTTTTTTTTTAATTAAAGTATTTGAACACACTAAAAATTTTGTAAATAATTTTAGTTTTAAATCTTGTAACTATATTTAATAATTATTTATATTATATATATGAATCATATCATGAATAATTCATTTTATTAATATTCATTTTTTAAGCTTAAAATGTGGCATACTTAGGAAAAGTCACTTGAACAGTGGTAATAAAGGCACTTGAACAGTGTTTCAGTAATAATTTTAAAACTTTTTTAAAATTATTACTGAAACATAATAAATAAATTTGAATAGTAATTGGGGGTGTTGTTTTAATTTGTCACTATGTTTCTTATTACATGTAATATCATATCTCAACGGGTACATAGCAATAAAAAAATGTGATAATTTTTTTTATAGCAGTTCAATCAATCTAATTCTCTTTATACCAACTAAATACAGAAATTACGTTATTAATATTTTATTGCGTAAAAACTGTAACTTGTTCAATAATATTCGGAACACAGATAATGTAATCGACACTTACAATGCGTAAACTGAACTGTTGATACGTCTACATGAACTTAATCTATACAGAAAGTTAACTAAATTAACTTTAATTTTAAAGTTATTAACGTTATTCGAGGTGTTTTTAACTATAAGTTACATTTAGTAAGTGAAAAATTGTTTTCTGGATATATTTCGTTATTATTTGAGGTAAGCTTAGCTTTTTTAACTTTGACATTTTATAATTTATATTTGAAGCACTATCTTTGTGATTTTCTATTTTATAATAATTTATTGTAAATCACTATAAATAGTGATTTTCAAACAAAGTTTCATTTCAATTATACCTTGATATCATTTTATATTATTTTAACTAACTAACTAACTTACTACCACGTCGCTTCCCCCCAAGGGTAGGTAGAAAGAATAGAACGCCACACCAATATGTCTTTGCAAATAATCTTCCCCTCATTCATTGATATACTTTAATGTATGTATTATACCTGCCAATTATTTCGACTCCTGACTTGACCACTTTCAAGTATTTGAAAAACTTGATCATGCCAAGTAATTTTCTTCTGTCTTCCTCTGCTTCTATTACCAACCACATTCCCCTCATAAATTTGTTTTATTATTCTTTCTTCATTCATTCTCGTTCTATATTTATCGTTTTTTTTATTTCTTATAATTATTATGCGTATATATGTATGTCCATAATTTTTTTTAAGTTCTTGACAAAACATGAATTTATTATATCACTGTGAAATTTACTATCCACTTATTTTTGTATGCAAACTTTATTGTATACTTTCTAATATTATGTATAATTATAACTGTATGTATATTGAATTATGTACAATTTCTAAAATTCGTTTAATTTAAATTATTTGTAATATTATTTTAAGTTAACAAAAATTACTGAATTTTTCAACAGTTCTAATTGAACTCAAACTTTTTGCAACGTAATCGTTCATCTGTCCATCTACCTCGAAAAATATAATTTATAACATAAAATTTTAACATTATGTTATTAGAGTAACACCCTGTTCTATTTCATTAAATAATTATTATGTAAATAAATTTGAAAACTAAAATTTAAAATAAATTACTTTTATTTTTCGTTTTTCCCTCTATAAGATTTTCCGCCAAAACAAAATTTCCTTTACAATTGTGTACTAAGTATGTAAGACACAGGATATTATTCGTGGCTCGTTCGTTTCAGCCGAACGCCTCCGAACGATGACGGTCGTCTCGGTTCGCTAAATCATCATCATCATCATCATCGTAATCATCATTCAGCCATATTGGTCCGCCATCTTGTTCGGCAAGTCTGGAGTCGTGATTTTTTTTACCTGTTGCGCTTCACCTGCGCCTCACTTGACGTAACGTTCCATTCTTAATTCGAATATTTGAATTCGAATTTTCGAGTGCTTATACGAACAGGTCTTTCATTTTTTTTTTATTATTGAATTAAGTACCTACTCACCTACTTTTTTAAATCTATTTTACTGGTCATACTTTTCTTGACTGAGAATAAATTTCTGTACAACTGAAAACAAAGTGTGGAAGAGGAACGTTAGGGTGGGAAAATATGAATAGTAGTAATAATTAATAGCTAGGGCACTCGAGGTCGCATACTCATGCTTATACAAGCTTCTGAAAGTTTGACGAGCTACTGGTAATGTGTACGAGTCACAAACAATACGTTTCTGTGGCTAATAAAATAGAATTTTTTGCACACATTTTTAAGTGAAGTAATATTTTTTCAAACCTATGAAACAATAATACAATAAAAATGATAATTGACAACATCCGTCAAGAAGCATGCTGTCCGACTTGAGAAATTTTTAATATTACGTATTTTGTTGTTACGTTCAACAGATGGCGCTGCCATTGCGATAAAACTTACTAAAAGCAGATTAAAATAAAATACGAGAATTTAAATTTTTATGTACACAGATTTCGTTATTTAAATTACCAATAATATACTTTTAGACATATGACTGCATTTAAACATATGTTTTATGACGGAAAGATTCCCTATGTATTTATCATTCGTATTCCCGAGTCCCGTATTGATCTTCGGCTCACACGATAATTACAGCTTTATCCAACTAAGTAATTAAAATCCGAGTAAAAAATCCTTGATGTTGAGTTATAGATCATTTGCGTGACTGGGAAACGAACACATGCCCTCTGTCTTGGCCGGCCATTTCCTGTGCCATTATATTACCGCCTAACAATACCGAGATTCGATCTTGATGTTTAGCTGGGTACCTGTGCTAGGTGTCACGAAACTTGTGTGACTCATGCAAATAAACAAAAAAACAAAAAAACAAAACAAAAAATCATCAAAATCAAGATCAGGGTATAAAATGTTAACAATATTATTCTTCTTCATCAAACCCTTATCCGCACCCCAATGGTGCATAGGGTACTCCATCATATAAACGCAGTGTTATCTTGATCGTTAACTCATGAAGGTAAGGTGATTAGCTCTCCGCTTCAGGTACCAGTCCAGGGGAATATTAAATTTAAAAAATATAAAATCACTTATATTTATTTTAACCCCCCCACCCTCTGGGAATCGAACCCGGGACCTTAATAAATCACCGGGAGCTAAATACTTTTAATAATGATAACAGTTTTATGAAGATGAAAAAAAATAGTAATAATACTTAAAAATTACTTAGAATTAAAAAATACATATATCACAACGCCCTTGAGTAGTATGTTACGAAAAAGGACTATAGAAATTATCCAAAAAAATACTAACGAATTTTCCATACTTTTTCCAGTGTTAAAAGATAATTGTACTAGTTTTCTAGTATGTTTTCTAGTAATCTAAGTCATCCATTCGCTCCACACCTTATTTGATTCAAGATGCAACGTATTATTCAAAGGCTTATTGAAAAACTGAGATGATTTTGTTATTCCTTCGTGAATTGAGAGGACCTCATAGTTTCATTTGCTCATACAATACTCATGTGTATATTGACACTGTATACCTTACACCCTCTGCAGGAGGTTGATGATGACCTATTACTTGTGCATACATGTGATATGAACTTCCTCTTTCCCCCTCTCTTCCATACCCCTCTCCATAGCAATTATTTATGATGCATTTATATTACTACCTGTCAAGAAAAAACAGCATAGTGGACTTTTTTCCAGTTACAAAAAAATACAATATCTTTATTATTTTCACTTTTAAGATTTTTGTTAAATATTTTTAATAATAGCACTTACTTAAAACTTTTTTATTTATTTTTCTTCTTCGTGTTGCAATATCACCAACGAAATACCAATTTTCATTATTATAAAATACAACAACTTTGTTTTAACCACTTTTTATTGGTACACTTTTTCGAACCGGTTTCGACAAGAACCTTGTCATCCTCAGGGTTTATGTACTAATTCTGAATTCTAAATTCCTTAGGATGACAAGGTTCTTGTCGAAACCGGTTGGAAAAAGTGTACCAATAAAAAGTGTTTAAAACAATGTTGTTTTATTTTATAGAGTTTATAAAATATGCCTCAAAGTATCTACATTAGTACCTACATTCAGGAAATTTTCATATTATTTGAAATAAAATTTTGTGAGATTTGATATGACGTTTACATCATGTTTAACACTTTATTTTCTTTTTTTTTTTTTAAGTGAACAATTTTTTAAAACTTTTTTACCGACGTGAAATTGCATCTATTGTAGTCGTGGATTTTGTTGTTGATTGAACGATTTGACTGAGTTTACGTTAGAAAAACCGACTTATATGTGTTTGGTCATTTACCCCTGGCAGTGAAAATCCAACTTGTCGGACTTTAACATCTTCTATCTCGCATATTTTTCTTATCCTGGTATTCCTTATTCTATCTCGTGGACTCTTGCCAGATATACTCCTTAGAGTATTCATTTCTGACAATTTAGCGCGTTTTTTGTTAATGCGATGTCCACTCTGCATTCGATCCCATATATCATGATGGGTCACATACAAGTTTTAAATATAATATTTAGATTTTTCCGCCGATCTTCATGTCAGGGTTTTTCGATAAAATTTTCAGGCGTCCTGAGATGACTGCAGCCTTGTTTACTTGCCCCGTACATTACGTCGTATAAAATTATACTGCCAGAAGAAAATTAAGTAAACTAGGATATTCGGTCAAGTTGTTTAAGTTAACTGGGTTTATGCAAGAAGTCTCTTACAGGATGTGACCAACCGTCCGCGACCACACATCAGCGCGCTCACTCGAGCGTCATGTAATACTAATGACCGATTCATTATTACGATCATATTATATTGTTCACCTTGATTTTATTCACGTGGCATTGTACCCCGCCGCAGATATAAAAACCAAATTTCCAAATTTCAAACAACAACCAAAAATCACAGTTGTTGACGACAGTCAACAGTCCGGCTTCTCCTGAAGAGTTTTACGTGGTTTCCTCCCAGAAATGAGCAAATGCTGAGATATTCCTGATTGGCCCACACTAAATTATTCCTCCTGTTCCCAACACAGATTAAAATAAAAGATTTTAAAAAATGACACATTTTTTAGCTAGAAGAAACGAAAATCCATTTACATTCTTGTACCCCTTATTGACAACCACACTTATCAAATTTTGGAAGCTATATGCTTCAATTGCAAACATATTGCGGATGCTAACTTCTTAGACGACATCTGTGGTTTAAATTAATATTTTTTATCAGCATATATTGCATTTTTTTTATATTTTAGTATTTTATATCCCTAATCCATATTATTCTTCATCTATGATGAGATATCAATTTAAAAATCTTGATACAAAGAATTTGTTAACAAAAAAATTACAGTCAAAATATTGAGAATTACATTATTTATTGATTCGGCATTAACTTTGTGGAATGACATGATTATTTTATTAAAATTAAACACTTGAATATACCACTTTATGGAGTTTTATTTTTATTTACGACTAGTTTCGAAAACAACAGATGTTTCAAGTGTTTAATTTCAATAAAATAATTGAGAACTACCAGATTTCCTTAAAATTTGGTTTTCAATATTAATTTCACAAATACAGGATGCACCAAATGTACGTATACAGTGGATATACACAGGGTGAGACAAAGCAAATGTATCGGCAATAATAAGACTCCATCCCTTGAGAATCATTCCCATAGATTGGTTCAAAACGGTTGCACTGAGATGGGGAATCTGGGGGGAAACGGAGCTTAGGTAATTTGTTACAGTTTGCGAGCAGAAAATCTACCAAGATCCGCACACTGATGTCTCCATTGGCGCTGCTAATTACTCCAATGTAATCGATTTATATCGTTAATTAAAAATAATTAAATATACTTAAAAATATTCCAATATGCGTCAATCCAATACATACACTGTCCCTGATATATTGACAACAACTATTATCATATATAAAAACTCTATAAAAATTCCACACTTAAAGCTTGCTTACAAATTTTCCTTAATTTATTTTTCAGACGAATCAAAAAACGACTCTGATACTGTTGATTTAATTTCTTTTGTGACAAGTGTTTTAGAAAAATACACCCATTCCATAGGCATTGTAATCTAAAAACCAAATTTGTTTATTTTGAAACATTTGGATTATGTCCTTTATGGGCGAAACCACGATCATAATTTTTATAAATCATTATTGGTGTATTGATTCGTTTTACAATGATTAAAGAAAACACTTGTTTTATACCACTTGAGTTTTATTAAAGATTACATGTTTCAGAAGGTAAACTTCCATAATTCAGGGCTGTATAATAACTAAAATATAAAATTGTTCTATAAATAAGGAGATGGTGAAAGTTAGGGGGAGGGGTAAATATGTAGTCTTTAATAAAACTCAAGTGGTATAAAACAAGGGTTTTCTTTAATCATTGTAACATGTCTTACCACAAAGTTAATGCCGAAACAATAAATAAAATATTGATTCATTTTATTGATGATATTATGCCCATGTAGTGTAAAGGAACTTTAAAATTGATGATAATATTGACATCATAGAAATATTCACATGATATTCATATGACAGTTATAGAAATATTCTCTAACCCTTTAGATGCGACAAATAATTTTTAAAATTTCTACGAAAAATGTCAATAATAGGTACATGAATATTATATATTATATGCAAGTGATAAAAAATTAATTGTTTGATTAGTACCTACGAGTGTGCTGTTGTGATTCTGAGAAATACTTTGCCTTTCGAGGGTTGGAGATACATGTGAAATCTCTTCCTACTCTTCTTCTCGTCTGCTGTCCCAGCCACCCCAGTTCGCTCAAGTGAAGCCTCTCCAGTGTGTCGTACAATAATTCCTCCAGGACAATTACAAAGATAGACAGCTGTCCCGCCCGCCGCCCCTTGCCCCCGTCCCACGATACACCCCTGCACGTGGTTTCTTCTAGCAGCACCCTTAAACTGTATTAAGACTGCAGTGGCGTAGTCGATATTCGATCAATTCCCCGAAACCGTTTTTTTTTTTTAAATAAAAACATTTTAATTTTTAATAATTAAAAACTTGGCTTCTTGTCCGTCTTATCACTCTTCATTACTCAGGGTTATGACCCTTGTGGAAGAAATGACTCTTCTCCAGTTATCCCTTGACTGCGCTGCACGTAGCGCTTCAACCACCGAGGTGCCTACTGCTGCCTTAACTTGATCGGTCATTGGCCGAAGTCAAAGTTAAAACACTTGTATTAGACAAGTAGTTGAGTTTTGTTTCACACAACTGGTTTTTGCGATCATGTGATGTCGATGAAAACATCTGCAGTTTTCGAAACTACTCGTGTGAAATAAAACTCAATTCGTTTTCTGATATAAGTGTTTAATTTTTAATAATCAACATGTCATTCCACAAAGTTAATGCCATGAAAAATGTTATATACTATGTACAAAAACGATAAGTTGTGATGGATCTAGGAAGAAGATAAAGGATTAAGATTTGATCTATTTATGATACATAACTTTATGTTATTTACGCATCAATCTTGTAAATCATTTTTTTTTATTATTTATGATAGTTTTAGTAGATCGTCCAACGGCCGCCTCTCCGCGTCTTGGGGGGGAGTCAGCAAGAGTGGAACAAACTAGGGCAGACGATGCAAGACGCCAGTAGCGAGAAGGAAAAACCTATTCGTTCATTTCATCTCTAATTGATAATTTAGCCACGATCTTTAATCCCGAAATTCGCTCGTAAAATAATACAATTAATTCTCTGCGGGCCCTCGCCGAATTCGGGAATTTGGGGGCCTCCCCCGACCCCCATCACGCCACCCCCCGACATATTTGGAAAGAAAGACGGGGACTTATTCGTGTTTATCTTTGAATTTTACTTATTGCTTATTCCTTCGGCTTTATACGCGAATGAATTCGAAATTATTGCCGGGCCGTCTCTGTTTGTGACGTTCGAATTAAGCGAAAACAATACGCCATTTATTGAAATTGTATCCGTTTTTTAATTATTTTTTATTTCCCTACGCTATTTTGCTGACACGTAATTCTACAATAGTCTTTTAGTATTGATTTTCTTGGTCATACCTAATTATGCAAAGGATACTTCATGGAAAAGGGATTTTTTCTACATTTAAATATTTGATTGACTCCCTTCAATATTATTTTTTGAAATTCTTATCAAAGATTCATCTTTGATTAATCTTTGATAAGTATTAGGAAAGTATTTGGAAAGACTCGAAAAGTCGAAAGAAATATAAACTAATATGAATTTCGTATCGTGTAACTGAAATCCATTATAAATTATACGTACCTAAGATTGTTTTTTTTTCAGTGGGGTTAACTTTGTGATTACTCTTCTAGTGATTACGAACTAATAAGCATCCCCGTCAGTTGGGCCTCATCTGTAGATTTTGAGATCTTCTTCCATTCAATAAGGCGATATTGCCTTTGTCATAAATTGGGGAGGCACACACCCCGATTCGGCGAACGGTTTCAGCCCGTATTAAAATCGGGAAGCATTCCGCGGGGCGGGCCGGATATTCGACCATAAAATTAATTGAATACGTCTTACTTCCTTTAAAATTAAACCGACTCGCATTGCCTGAGATTTGTACCGAGTTTATAATACAGAAGACATTCCGCCTTTTCTTCCTTAGATTATTTTACGATACAATGAGTATTGAGCGTGCAATAAATTAAATTAAATCAAAGCCGGATGGAATTGTACAGATTTGTGTGTTTTTGTGCCCCCCTCGGGCCCGAATCCGCGCAGATAATGTTTCTTTGACGTGTTGTGTAATTGGAATTTGAGATTATTGCTAGAGTTTGGTTATGGCTACAGATTCCCGTTGCGAATTCGGATTTCTAAGGGATTTTTCTCGTTCGCCTGCCAACCATCTGATCCGGACTATTCTATACATATACATATATGTGTGTACGGCTAACTTACTACTAATAAACTTCTTAGCAACTCGAGGAAACGACTGCTAGACACATTTATTTACAACACTACTAGCGAGATCGTTGAACTGACGAATAACATTAATTGAAGGGCATTTTCTATGTTGAATTCCTTGATTTGGTCGGACGCGTAGTCATGATATCTTCATATCTTCAATCAATCTATATTATTCCTCTCTAACTAATTTATATAACTATTCTTGTTACGGCGAGACCTTTAAAAATGGCGGTAATTAATTAATTTTTGTTTGAAATTGAAGTGAAATCGAATGACATATCTGAAAATGAAAAATTACCAAAGTCTTGTAGGGGATTTTCAACCAAACATTAATTTAACAATATGTACATATTTTTTGTACTTATCACTAACTAATTCTGATTCAAAATTTTCAGACTAAAATTTGGATTAGTCGAGTTTAATAGCACTTCATAATTCTTATTTGAAGATTTATCGTATTCTTCCTTTACTGAAATTTTTAACGTATTCCCACTTTTGAAATATAAAATAAAATATGTTCATACCCACAGAACCCTTGCTTTATGGCGTTTTATTTGTTTTTGGAATAGTGTTTTTTTTTATGTTAGTAACAAATAAATATTTTAAAATATAAAAATTACAAAAATTTTGCTTAGTAAATTGTTACGTACTTTAAGTTTTTTGTTTGTTTATCAAGTGTTTTATTCAACGCAAACTTTAGTTAATTAAATTTATTTGTTCCAGGTAATTTTCCACCATTCCAGTACTCAAAATACCCCCGTAGACGTGGACAAAGTGAGGGAAGTCTACAACAAAACGGTATGTCACCAAAAAGTAAACATTTATAACTCACAACTAACAAACTTTTAAATACCACCATCTAGAAAATTTCAGTCGATTCGTAATATGCATAGAATATTTTTATCGGCTTAATCATCTTAGTTTTTATCTTATTTCCATTGCGCCTTTGATTTATGGCACCCTGGTAGAGTCATACACAAATATTCAAGAGTGCAAACAAAGAAATGATATCAATTATGAAATTAATTGCTATAAACGCTTTGTCACAAATTTCATAGCCTAGTGTCGCCAGTCGGTCACGCATTCCTTAATTAATCTTTTAAACAAAGATTGATAATGAAAATAGCACTACATATATGTACGAATTGCATCAAAAATTTTAAAATACGTATTTAACATTTAGGCTACATTCTGTAGTACTTATATTATTTTTCAAAGCTAAATCATAGCAAAGCTCTGAACAAAATCATCTTAAAAAACACTTGTATCTTTTCCAGATCAAAAAACTATTTTTAAAATTTCATTAATTGATTTGCCAGTGTGGTAAAATCTATCCATTATAATGTAAGTTTTACTTAGTAAACACCACTTTTCTTAAACCACTATTAATTCACTATTTTTAAAATGTTGAACATGAATTTTTCTCGTTATCTTTGTGACACCCTGTATAATCTGTGTGCAAACTGGGATTTAAGTGTGTTTAATGTGGGTGTCTGCTCCGCGTACATTTGTGTGGAGTGAACACTAATAATGTATCTAAGTACAATAAATCGTTTGTCATACCATCGAGATACTGGCAAACTCGACGACTGTGATAAGGTGATCAAACAATCCGGTATTATGGCCCTAATAAATTAATAAAAATCAGTCGCCTTCGGGTAATAAATAAAGGAACTGGGTGCTTAGAAAAAACACAACCTTATTTTTTTACGTTTTTTTTTTACATTTTACATTTTTTTACATTTCTTGGTGGAACTGCAATTTATAAACTAAAATAAAAACAGTAGTTTTTTCCACATAAATTTTATGTATTTTTTTCATATTGCCTTTTTCTCTGCATTTCATTTTACCCAAATGTGATAAGAGCTAGCTTAACTAGTTTAATATTTTAAATTCTAATTACGTCAGTAAAATTTAATCAATTTATGTGTATTTTGTAAAAATTAGGCAGTTTAATACAATATATTTTTTTGAAATTGTATTCTGATTATTAATCGAAGCAAGTATGTCACAAATTGCAGACAAACATACTAGTCACAATCATACGAGTAAATAAATTTTGATTACAGCAGTTTATGGTTCGAGTCCATATTTGATTTTTCTCTAGAAAATAATAAAATTTTGAATTTTAATTTTAATTGGTAAATGCCGCTATTTCTTTAAATCTATTTTTACACGTGTTTCTAAGCATTAAGCATCATTTTTAAAAATTATTAGGTGTTTAATAATGATGTTGAATGCTTCGAAACAATTGTCACAATAGATTTCAAGAAATAGTTGTATTTACACAGTATGTAAAAATTAAAATCAAAAATGCATAATAATAATAATAATAAAACCCTTATCCGCACCCCAATGGTGCATAGGGCACTGTGTCATATTAACGCAGTGTTATCTTAATCGTTTACACATGAAGGAAAGGTGATCAGCCCTCCGCTTCAGGTACCAGTCCATGGTAATATTGAATAAATATTACAGTGAAAAAATCACTTATATTTATTTTACCCCCCTTGGGAATCGAACCCGGGACCTCCAGAACGGTAGCCGAGCGTGCTGACCATTACACTACGAAGGCGGAGGGCATGCTTGTTTTGCATGAGTGTGTTTAATATAAAAAATGCATAGGTGAGATAAACAGCTGACTCAATTAATGAATGAAAAAACATGGTTAAAAAAATGATGCAGTATATTCTGTGTACAATTATGAACTTTAACACGAAAAATGTAAATAAAATATGATGTTAAAACTTTTTCTTTAAATATGTAATTTCAAATTTATCTTTGAATAAAATTTAATGAAACGTTTACTAATTTTGGGCAGCCCAGTGACGCAAAGGCTCAATAAAAATCACTTTCAAAGATTTTCACTTAAGGACCAATTAATAATTAAGGCTATCACGAAATTTCATTCATAAAAATCACTATCAAGGAACCAATAAAATTTGAAAACCATCGTTTAAATTGTCGTTCTATTTCATAAGGAAAGAATACGATTGCCCTAATAAATTAATATTGTCGTTATAAAGAATATGGATTCGTCTGGCGCCTAAAGCAGAGCCTTATCAATGCCTCTGATAACGCCTTAATATCTTGAAAACATAAAACCCATCACCTTTATTGCCGCTATCAATAAAGACTGATTTCCTTTAGTTTTATTTACAAATCTTAAGAACAAGGCTGTTTGACAGTTGTGCTGGAAGCTTTACAAATTCAAAAATAAAATCTGACAGCTGTCAAAAATTTTATTTGAAATGTGTTCCATTCTTATTTCAAATTATCATTTAAGAGGTGATTCACAGAACGAGGAAGTCAATTTTTACATCCGTATATGTGCGGTAAGATCTGTTTTAAAATTTTAAATTGTTTAACCTTTAATTGTGATTCTTAGAACGCAATTAGTGTTTCTTTTTTATTGTAGTGAAATAATTCATATCGACAAAAACACACAAGGCTAAAAATTAAAAACAAAAGTTTTTTTTTAGTTTGTATCATTCGCCAATCAAAGAACAGTAATTAATCTAGACATACAATGAATAATTTACTTGAATTACAATTGAACGAATTAATCTAAAATAATGCATTTCAAACTTTTTTTCATTTATTTATCTATATATATATATATATATATATATATATATATATATATATATATATATATATATATATATATTTATATATACATATATATATATATATATATATATATATATATATATATATATATATATATATACATATATATATATATATATATATATATATATATATATATATATATATATATATATATATATATATATATGTAATAAAATAACTAGGTACCTACCTATACATTTTATTAAGTACTTACAAAAAGTACCTACATAAAACAGTTCTACCACCAGATGCCGCATGCGTCGCTCAGAATAAAACAAAAGACTTCCGATAATATTATTAACTGTCAGAATCAGATAGGTAGATAGATAGATAGATAGATATAAAATTATTATAAAGATAAATTAAGAATAAACTTTAATTACAAAGCAACACATTGTTTATTTTATTATTATACACCCACTTTACATATTATTTACACCGAATTTACAAAAGAAAAATATTACCACGTTATATATATATAAATGAAAATGTTCGTACTGTTCAAAATCTGTTATTCACCGATCGCTTTGATTTTTTTAAAATTACCTGACTTAAGTGACTTTGAAATCTAGCTACGCCTTATGCAACACCGCTTCTCACGGCCCTACATAGACTTCAACTTTATAAGATTTATAGGCTTTACCTACCCTAGGTGGCAATGGCAGTGCCATCTGTTGAGCGTTACTGATACTGAGCATTGCTCATGGCGAACAGCGTGCTTCATAACTACTGCTGTCACTTAGCAAAGATTTTAAATATTTTTATTGCTCACGAGCATTGTAAAATGAAACACGTTAGAGATATACTTATGCTGTCAATTTTATTTTCTTTCCATTTATCTAAACCGAGCCACAGAAACGAGTGACTGGATACAGCTAGTATTATATTAAAATTTTCAACTTAAATTCCTTAATTTATATTTTAAAATGTTTTTTTTTGCGATCAAAGTGTTACGCAAAATGGCGTCTTGATTTTTTCCCACGCGTTGACCGTTCTATCATTATTCTCAATACTCAATGTGTAATTTTCTTGTTCTCTAATAGAGTGAGCGAATGCTTGATATTACGAGTTATTGACGTATATTCGTGTTATTGTTTCGATCTTAGTATCCGCATGTAGTAATTTATCGAGTATACATAATTTCATGGAAGGAAAAACCCAGTTATCAATATATCCATGGGAAAATAGAGAAAAAATACATTGGTAAAATATGGTATTACCAAATCTGTTTTTTTGCGCAATGATTCACATATTTTGTGATAAATATGTTTTAAATAGATACCTAACTATATTTCACTGTATTGTAATTAACAATTTTTACATCTCAACATAGATGAAGAAGAATATGGAAGTCTAGGTATTTACCGAGCATATGATCTGTCATAAGTCAAACCTATATTAAGATGTCAAAAAATGTTAAAATAACTCGTTTATAAAGACGTAAATTGAAGAGCTCATGATGAAAGAAATTACTGTAATATGGGAAAGGAATTGGAGGAGGAATACTAGGTATAAAAAGAAGGATAGATGTATTATACTAGCTTGTGCGAAAATTCTAGTAAATGTTATTGTACATAACATGAAAACGTGTGTAAGGTTAAATTTTTCAAATTTACATTGTAATTTTGAATGTGTCAAAATCCTTGTTCACAAATCTTGGTTTCACCACTAAGGAATTATTTTTACATTTTGACACCTTTGGTTAACCAGCCTATGACAGGTCAGAAAAACTGTAAATACCCAGACTTCCATATTCTTCTTCATCTATGTTGAGATATCAAAATCATAAATTTTTGCTAGAAAATAAGTTCAACGTTTCAATGATATCTAATTTATATGAATTACATTTAAATTTGACTCATTCAAAGTACGGTGTTCATTTTTCAGTATATTAAACAAAATAAAAATAATTTCAAAAAACGGCACAGCCCTCATTGTGTCCGCACCAACGGGTCGGCTAACAGGTTGAAGCCAATCTCGTTATTAAGTCTAATGTATTTATGGCACACAATTGCTTTTATGAAAAATCACTTAGAGATGTTCCAACAAAGGAAGGAATCAAACGGAACCGATACGCCTTGTGATCATGAACTTCAATTTTTCATCTTTTTACTCGATTTGAATGTGCCGACGTCGATTCGAGCATCGATATGCGAACGGAAAAAACAACATAAAAAAAACGTAACACGGATATTATAATATATTATACGAAGATAAAAAATAATTAGTTTTTTATGTTTATGTGTAATAATTATCTCAACTGAAGATCGCGCTAGGAGGGTCCTATGCGTCTGGCAAACGTGTGTGTGCAAGTTACATATGGGGTACATATCGGTAGTGTGAAGGCAAAGGTGTATATCTGTCTCAGACCAAATTTTACAGGAGAGCAAAAACAAACTTGTGAAATTACATATCGTAATAAAACTAAATACATTCTGATATAATGATCTATTACTCAATAAATAATCATATAGAGTTTCTGAAACACAAAGCGCCTTAAACATGTTCTTACATACATTGAACATCCTTAATATTTATCTAAAATTTTATTATTTTTAAATTATTTTCTACAGCAGCAAAGCGGTCAACTAATTTCGGGCTGTGGTTAGAGTCGCGGACTCTTAAGTCAGAGTTTCTCGGTTCGAACCCACTCTACCACAATATGATACCTATTTCTAATAATGAGACGCTTAGGCTCACAGAAATAGTATGAAATTGAAATATTTGTGTAAATTATAAAAAAAAAAAACACTTATATTTCTCTTTAAATAAAAAATAAATAACAAAATATCGTAAATGCCCAGACTTCCATATTCTTCTTCATCTTTGATGAGATGTCAAAAAATAATATGAAAATAACTCCTGTAATTGGAGATAATCCAGATTTTGTGAACAAGTATTTGGACACACTCAAAATGTTGTAAATATATAATTCACTGAATCATTGTATTACGCCGAATTCAAAACGTGGGAGAAAAACGCAGTAAATGCACGATGTGTATAATAAAAAACGTCGAATAGGTTCACACTACATAAAACTTTAGGTACGTAATAATCATACTTTAAGAACGCATACACTTCTCAGTACTTTGAGATGTAAATTATTTCTAGAACCACGCCCATCCTCTTGTTGCGCGCATTAATTGGAGTCTATTAACGCAAGAGAAATAAAAGCTTACGCGTGTTTGGAGAATGGAAGATAACAGCAAACATTATCCTACTAGAGACAAAACAGCTGTCATAATTAAATGGTAATTTTAGACTTAATATATGCGCGTTTTTCATAGTTTACAAAATACCGCAATTATTTTTGCATGCCTCAGGAAAATTTCTAATTAAAGTTAAATTGTATGGTAATATGCTGGGGCGTTCATTCTACAATATATAAGCTAAAAAGATGTGCCTATCCTTACTTACCCGCGTGACATATCGCTCACTCCTTTCAAGAACGTCATAAATAAAAAATCGTCAATTTTCAGTTGTGCATGTTTTCGGAATGCCCAAAAAATGAACTATATTCCAGCAAAATAGGCATATTTTTAACTTAATATCAACCCGTTTCAGGGCAGAAAGTGTTGTTTTTGCATTTTAAAGAAAAGGTATTGTTTAATTATTTTTTTAAATATACTAAATTTTTTCAAAGGGAGAAAAAACCTTCAGGTTTTACCTAAAAAGATCTGTTGGACTGTAAAAAGTTCATTAAGTGGCTTGATATTTATTTTTTAAACATTGTGCTATATTTTTAAACTTAAAAACGTTCTCCTGAAAAATCAAGTTTTTTTATTTATGACGTTCTTGAAAGGAGTGAGCGATATCAAAACCTACCATAACTTACTAGATACTAAGTAGTATCTAGCTTACCTTACTCTACTTATCTCTACTGCCTACCCTAGTAAGTAGTACCCAGCTTAACTTTCTACCTACCTCTACTGTATATCCATATTAATTATCTGTGTACGACACTTGTAATATGGTATCTTCATTATAACAGGAATGCTATATTGATACTTTTTTTTAAATACTTTTTTTAATACCACATTTTGTACTTATTTTTTTAAAATGCTATCAACAATTTGTTGTATTAATTACCCATACTACTGCCTTTCTTTTCTTGAATGAATAAATCCCATAGATGTCGGTTGAATACTAAATGGATAGTGATTTAAATATAAAAATAAACATTACAATATTCTAAATTGTATTTTATTGTTAAAAATAAAACAACAAAAAATTGTGACAATTGTTTCACTTTGTTATGGCATTAACAGAAGTTTGATAATACTACAACAAGGCGAAAAAATTGTCACAATTTTTATTTTTATGTATTTTTAATAATAAAATACAATTTAGTTGACTCTAAAAATCAGTGTTTGATTTTAATATTTAATACATAAATTAAAATGATTTTTTTCAAATTATAAATGCAAATCTGTAGATAACTCATAGAAGTTTATTGTAAGTAAGCTTTGATTTGTATATTTTCTTTTATACAACGCTTCTTTATCTCTGTCGCGATGACTTATGTTTATGTCGTGTACTCTTTTGTGGTGTTGTAGCCATTTGATCTGCAGTACAACTGCATACTGCATAATTTTCCACACTCCTTTCAGCGATCGGTATAAGTCAGGGGGTGATTCAAACCACCCTTGTGAGTAAATAGTGTCTCCCCTTTGATTCGTGCCCGCCTTGACTTTGTCTGGACGCTTCCTCCCCCCCCCCCGACCCACCCCTAGAAGCCCCACCCCCTCGCGGTAATACCCCACCCCGAAGGACATGGACCTACACCCTTAAATGTAGCTATTATTGTACTGCACCGTGAAATGCGATATTGAGAACGATTTAGGCTTTTATACTAATAAGATCTAATATCTACGGAAAACGGAAATACCTTCGTACATTTTTGGCGTATTATTGAATAAAGTTTGATATAAATTGAAAGTGATTTTTATACGATCATTTTGTGGGATATGCTTGATAACTATTTAGTATTCTTTTTTGACATCTCAATAAATATGAAGAAGAATATGGAAGTCTTTTACTCCCAAATGTCCATTTTCCTCTTCATCTATGTTAAGATGACAAAAAATAATAAAAAATAAATAAATCCTAATTGGAAATAATCCAAGTTTAGTTGACAACATTTTGAGTTTACAAGTTAAAACATTTTTTTTTCTAAAGTTTCTACTACTACTATTACTACCATCACGCCGTTTGACTGCAGGGCTAGGCAGAGAGGACGAAACGCCACACTCTTTTGTCCTGACGCACACTCCTAGCTTACTTCACATCCATAATTCGACCTCCAAAGACAATCAATCCTGCAAATTTTCTAATTGGTTTTGTGACGGGTTGTGGTCCAGTGGTTAGTGTCGCGGACTTCTTAGTCAGAGTTTCTCGGTTCGAACCTACTCTACCACAATTTGAAACCTATTTCTAATAATGAGCCGCTTAGGCTCACAGAAATAGTATGAAATATAAAAAAAATTAATTATAAAAAAAACACAAATCCTCGGCCAACGAAATTTTTATGACTTACCTGAAAATAACATTGAATTCATATATAATTATTATAATAAAATAAACATTTTTTAATTCTGCATAATAATCCTTACATTTGTAATACAAAATTAGTCTAACGTCTTCAATCTATACTAGTTAAATTTAACGATGTGAATGGAATATGAACTTTATATGAAAATGAAATTATTTTATACCTTTCATCCATTCCACCGAGATGGATATTTTCGACTCATTGAGTATTATAAGCGAAGGCATACGCTCGCACGAAATAATTCATTAAGGCCATATAAATAGCATTCTTCCCTTATATTGATTATGCCTAATCGCATTAATTTCGTCTATCAATATTGTGAAATTTCAGTCCTAAAATTATAGGACCTAAACTTTCACCTGAAAATGCCCTTTCAGGCAACCCTTTGCTTATTACACCTGTGTTTTATACAAATATTTAAAAAGTTTTAAAAATTATATTTAAAAAAAATGTATCAATCTTTTTATTAAGAAAACCAATTATAATTATTTTAATCGTAAATTTTTATTCATTAAAAAACTTGAATCAATACAAATATTATAGTTTTGAATCCATACATGTATGTTTTTTAATGAAATCTACGTAATTTATCATGACATTCTTATTTTTTTGCACATTTGCTGCACTTTCTATAAAAACCCCAGGTGTCACAGTAAATCTATATAAGCTATAATAATGCAGTACCTAAATCGTTAGTGGTATGAAAAATTAATGATTTCACCGTGGAATACCAACAGTAACGCGTCAAAGCGAAAATAAATAAAAATTGCTCCTCTTTTCGTAAGTGGTGTGAAATATCAATGATTTCATCAAAGGGAAACCAACAGAAACATGGTAAAACTAAAATAAATAAATATTGGTCCTTTTTTCGTTAGTGATATGAAATATTTATGATTTTATCAAGGTACACCAATATAAACATGTTATAGTATAAATAAATAAAAATTGGTCATTTCTTGTTGATGGTATGAAATATTGATGATTTCATCAATGAATACCAATAAAAAAATGTTATAGTATGAATAGATGAAAATTGGTCCTTTTTCGCCATTTTCTTTTCAATGACGACTTAGGCCACCCCTTCTGCTGATCGATCCCCATTGCTTTATTTTACATCTCAAATAATCTGGCACACCCCCCCTCCCCTGTTATTGTTACCCCCACAGGCCTCTCACCCCCGCGGGTAATGTGTAAAGGCGATTTCCACCCCCGAAACTTTACCCCTTTCTGAATACGTATATATCTCCAGCACACACCATTATTAGGGGCTGAAGTGTATCGAATGTGACGTCACGACCCCCCCCCCTCGATTATATTTATCCTATTTGAATATCGACCGAATTTCCTTGATTAAAAAATTGAATTAGTCGATGATTTGATTGTGCTTTCAAATGTGTGCACAGTATTCAAATCGAATCTGGTACCTCGTAAAATATTTATTTGAATACAGAATATAAATTTACTTTATTGAGGATAATATTGCGACACAAGCTATCCCAAGAACTTGAAAATATACGGGTAACCGTCGTTTTGCGCCGGTTCGCTTTACGCCAATTCACAATTACGCCTGTCCTTGACGGCTATGGGATTCCCTGGTTTGGCCGACACCAAAGCACCGCGATTCTAATAACGAAAAAAACACTTTATTACGTTGATTTAATTCATAATATTACCGCAAGCGCGAGCAGGCTATCATGTAAGTTAAAATGTTTTGAAATTGTATAAAAATATTTTTGCCCTACTGTGCTTAAGCTTTGTGACCGAAATAACTTTCTAAATAAGAAGAGAATGAGAAAAAACCGGAACTCCGGCGTAAAACGACGGTTACCTGTACTTGATTACTTAAAATAATTATATAAACACTCCAATATGAAAAATACAAGAAAATATGATACTAAGTTTATAATTTTGGAGCACACATGTTTGAGACAAAACGAAGTAAACAAAATAATACAAACTACCTTTAAATCTCTTTGCCAATGTGTCTCTTTACCCTTTTTCGTTTTGCAGCGTCGATGCGTCGTTGCGTTACCTCTGCGTCTACCCTTCTCCACTCCTTTGAACCCTCTTTTTACTTGGACTATACGAAATCACTACGTCATCGAACCTTTGAATGATTTTATTTCATCCCCCTGTCGAAATGCGTATGCAAAATACTACCCCTTCTGTAAACCACTACACACCTACATACGCACACATTTATTATTGACAAAAAGCAAATAAACTTTAGAAAATTAATTAGTTCTTAGAATGAATTATATTTTTATTAATTGATTCGACAGTCACTTTGTGGTAAAATCTATTAATATTTTATATAAGTTTTATTCAGTAGATACCACGTTTTCTTAACATCTTCCGTGACATATAATATTTATTTAACATTAAGAATTTTGGTAAATTTTAATGAATTTTCATTTTGGCATTTGTAATTTTATTGCCCTATGCACTGGTGACTGTAGGGGGGTGGAATCAAATTATAACATAATTGTATGTATGCTATGTACATACATATGTGCATTTAAACGAATATTGCAGTGATATTTGTGGTGGAGAGAATCAAGAAATAAAAGTTCAGAAGCGTCGTAAAAATTTTGACCTTTGCAAGAGTTCTGTGGCATTATACTACTGTATATGTTGTACATAATATAATACTGTGTGATTATTCTTTAAGTATCTAATATTATTTATTTATCATTAACTGAACAATTCATTTTTTTTATTTTATAAAATCGTAAAGGGACGTTCAAAAAATGATAATAATATGAATGGCTAATTTATAAAGCGCTGTTCTCTTAAAATATCTGTAAGATTGCATTTCTTTTCATTTAAATATTATATTATGTTATACTAAGAGATATCTAAAAAGATCATTTTAAAATGTATTTTTCCTATCTAAATGAGTGTATTCACTACTTTTTGAGTATGTACTAAAGAAAAATATATATATAATAAAATAGGAAAAATGCAAGTACTCAATTTGATACCTTTAAAAAAGAGACTAATATATAATATGCTTATTTTTATATTTTAATTTTTCAACAAGAAAATCCCCAAAAATTTATAAATAAGGTAATTTTAAATAATTTATAAAAAATATTAAACATATAACTAGAAATAAGGATAGAATAAGACTGCTATTGAATAGATTTATATTATCCACTGACACTTCGTGATGGAATTGCATTTTTAATTTATTATTAGATTAAAACCAATATTTTTAGCTTTTCCACTTTTTTATTTGACCAGCGACCGGGTTTCGTCGTTACCGACATCGTCGTCACCAGTCTGATGATGTCGGTAACGACGAAACCCGGTCGCTGGTCAAATAAAAAAGTGGAAAAGCTAAAAATATTGGTTTTAATCTAATAATAAATTAAGACTGCTATTGGTTTAAAAATATACGATGAGATGCCTCAATGTATGAATAATGAAATTAGTTTCAATGATTATTGTAAGAAGATGTAAATATATATGATGTTAAATTTAGTATAAATATTAGTTTGTATTAAATGTAATATAAGGTAACTGAAGAAAAAAAATGTTTCCACTTTAAATGTAATAAAAATGTAATAACTAAAGAGTTAAAAATTATATCCTCGTGGAATACAATCCGCTGAATATTTTCATACATTTCTCGAGTATTACATAAAGAGATCTGTGATGGGGGTCATATTTTCGTACTAATGAACGAATCGATAATTTCCAAAGGGCACAGAACCCCGAGGCTATCTATAGGGGTGTTAATCTTCATGCTAAAAACACAAAGAGAAGCGCCCCCCTACAAATATAACATATATCTGTCATTAAACATTCCCTTTGATTAAAACGATAAATGAACGCGGGCTGATCAAGCCTCCCTTGCGTCATCTTTCCTCCCTCCTGCCGCCCTGGTACTCGGTTTCACCCTTGCTACCCCGGCCTCGTCTCGGCGCCGATACAATGCAGAATTCTTAATGGCGGCGTAATCCGGTTTTAATATTTGGCAAACCAATCTGCCCGAATTCAATGGAGTGGATGATTTCAGATGGATTGCTAAGTACGAATTTGATTCGAATCGCCAATTCGATAATTCGCAACGTAAAACCCGAAACAATCGACCATTCGAGTATATGGCAATAACCTTTATTACGTTTTCCAATATCCATCGAACAAAAATCCACATGTATATGTTACTTACTACCTATACCCATACTTTACACTTTTGTAAGGACCTACACTAAACACGGGACTACAAACCGATTCATATTTGTAATTTTTTCGTCAATTTTCGTTTCGTGTTTGTTATCGTGTGTGTTACACATTTTCAGCAGCCAATTAAGTATTGGTACCAACCCCAATGAATAAATGTCAAGCATTGAATTGTCGAGAAAAGTTGAAAATATACTGAATGCACTTAAAAAGCGATCCCTCGGGCAAATGTCCGGCAAAAAGATGTATAATAGATGTAAGAATGGTGAAATAAAGAAAAAAGCATTGTAGATAAAATTAATAAAGGTGTACTGAGACGTTTGGACATGTGGAACGAATGAGTGAGGAAAAAGCAAATGAGGTTTTCAAATTGGATTTTCTTTTATTATTACACTAATACCACGCCATTCAACTATAATTAAATGAATAAATTAAAAATTAAAAAAAAATAGTAATCACAATTAATAACGTACAGAAATGCATGATTTTTTCGTACTTTCTTTTTTAGATTTTACTGTAAGATTTTGTGGCTTTGATATTTTAAATTTACGACTTATTTATCACTTTTTATTCAGTTTTTTTTTCAGTTTTTTAAATACAAATTCAATTAAAATGCGGCTTCATTTTCGAGTTCAAAAAGGAACCTGTTTAAAAATCAATATGCAATAGACTCCTCTGCGAAGCGAGAAGAATTCTATAAGGGATGGCAGGCCATCAACATCCACACCCCCACCCCTCCATACATGAATATGCAAAATAATAATATATAATAACTCTTTCTGTGCCACCGAAGGCGTTGCTAGGCAATTTTGAGCAAAGGATATTTTTGGTGGAAAGGGCTAGGGGGTGATTTTTAAGGTAGGGTGGTCGAGTAGAGAAAAGAGTCATTAATTACTGATTTGGATACGTTATTTACCAACACACGCGTCTTCTAAAACACATACATTCACATAGATGTCAATTCTTCCACTTTCAGAGTATTATTGTATTTTTAAGACTAAAAATTCGTCCATAATTTAGAAATTTTGTACAAAATGTCACTTTAAAATTTGTGACATTATTTTTTATTCGATTGTACTAAAATTTCAGGTTTCTTTTCCCTTTGGGTGATATTTCTAGATATATGTGAGATCAGAATGATAAAGCTACATATTCGTTTGACAAAGATCGAGTTTTGCGGACACAAGCACACGAAGTTTAATTTGTAAATTGAAAGATATGGAGATTTATTTGAAAATAGTGGTATTTCCAAAATAAATTTAATAAAAAATATTTGATACTAAAGATTGGAATTAATTAATTATTGCCGCATTTTAATTAATTATTTTAAAATACAACGTTTTAAAACTTATTTTTTATTACAATACCAATATTAATTTCACAGCTTTTAGTCTTGAATCTTTAAACCCTATACAAATGAAAATATTCCACGTCTTGGGTACTTATATAATTATATAGTTATTCATGAAGATGTGAAATCATCTTTGAATATATCAATTCAGAATTGCATACAGCTGCTGCGGTTTTAAATAGGATTATACACATATGATTTCTACACATATCGTTCTTCAGACTACATCACGTATTACGGTGTCTACGTATCATTAACATAGACAATGGAATCGTTCCTTTCAAGTGATACACGATTCCTAAATTTAATAATTTGATAAAACATGTATTATGATTTCACTAGTGAAATATCCGATGTATGTTATTAATTGATAAATATTCCCGATTTCATCAGTGAAAATCCATCGATTATTAGAAGGTTGTATGTATTCATTGAAAGGATTCGATTTCCATTGAAATTCTTCTCCCGTTTTTAGCGTTGTACCACAAAAGTACAGTTCAATCAAAGTAATTGAAAAAATCAGTAAAAAAAATATAAGATTTTGTTTGATTTTTTAAGTAGATGTCCTGAAAAATAAAAGCTTTGATAATTATTTATCAAATATAAATTAACTTCAAATGTTAAATGTGAATATATGGTACATAAATATAAACACACATTTCTTTTGCTGCAATCTCTTTACTTAGAAATGATATATTATATCAATAAAATAAGATCCAAAAAAAAATCTAGATATCCGGGGACCAATATTTATCAACTTACTACTTTTAAATAATTGATCATATATATATATATATATATATATATATATATATATATATATATATATATATATATATATATATATATATATATCGATCCGAAAAGATGCAAACGGCTAAGAAATTATAAATTGTATTGAAATACATATTTTCAATAACCCTTCCCTCATGCGAACCTCCCTCAACCCCTAGTTATTGTTTTACTGATTGATTCGTATTGTGTGCATGAGATAATAGACCCCCTGTACCTTGAGGGTCGAACTCTTTTCATACACCGAGTACCTCTGTGTATTTCACAACGTAATAAGTATAGGTATCTCAGTTACGTAAAATATTAAATGATTCTCTTCGGATATACTTGTAATTTTACTCACACAGCATTCAATTAAAAAAATATGTGAAAAAAAACATCATAGCTAATAATTTACTGGTTTGATGTCATCAATAACAAAAATGTTTATATTTTCACTCATTTTATTCAACAATGAATCCACCCTTAATTGTATACAATACAAAGAGAACAAAACGTCAATACTCGTTTATTGTATTTGTGGAAATTCATCGTATATATTTTTCTTGAATTTTTCTTGTTTGCCATATATTCTCTCAATAAAAACCCACGATTTTTTGGCCTTTCATTACTAATCAAACAAATAATAATAATAATTAATTAAAATCAATCGAGAAATTGAAATTCGAAGCGAGTTTTTATCAATTGCTTTTAATCAAAGAATTTATATGAAAATCACGTTTTCCTTTCAATATTGACTTTAATATAAAATATCATAACTAAAATAAGAAATTTAATTTTCTTTTGTACGTAATGTATCGATTTTAAATGTTAGATATATTATATATGTCTCAATAGAAAATAATAAATTTTGAAATCAATTAATAAGAATGAAATATGAAAGCCAACCTACCTTCGGCTGATTTTGTGATCACAATATAAACTGTTTACCACTCACCGTTTTGCCCATGATTAGACAACATCAAAAGTCACAAATAAACCAAAAACTGACTACCGATTGATACTGATCATAATTCGGACCTTACATAGCTGTCTGAAATTAGTGTCTAGTAGATTTGTCCGCCTCCGTAGTGTAATGGTCAGCACGCTCGGCTACCGTTCTGGAGGTCCCGGGTTCGATTCCCAGGGGGGGGTCAAATAAATATAAGTGATTTTTCCACTCTAATATTTATTCTATATTACCCTGGACTGGTACCTGAAGCGGAGGACTGATCACCTTTCCTTCATGTGTAAACGATTAAGATAACACTGCGTTTATATGACATAGTGCCCTATGCACCAGTGGGGTGCGGATAAGGGTTTGAATGAAAATGAATGAGATAGTATATATACAAAAGTAAACACGTGGTTCTTTGAGACGCGATTTACAAAGGAAAATCTGTGTCGGGTTGTGGTCCCGTGGTTAGTGTCGCGGAATTTTGAGTCAAGAGTTTCTAGGTTCAAATCCATTATACCACAATTTAATGCCTTTTTTAATAATGAGCCACTTAGGAATACAGAAATAGTTTTATAAGTAATAAAAACACAACTATTTATATTTAAAAATAAAAAACAGTTATTGTGTATATTAAGACCTTTTATAAGTCTCTTTTGTCCGCCTCCGTAGTGTAATGGTCAGCACGCTCGGCTACCGTTCTGGAGGTCCCAAGGGGGGTAAAATAAATATAAGTGACTTTTTCACTGTAATATTTATTCAATATTACCCTGGACTGGTGTACCTGAAGCGGAAGGCTGATACTGATCACCTTTCCTTCATGTGTAAACGATCAAGATAACACTGCGTTTATATGACACAGTGCCCTATGCACCATTGGGTGCGGATAAGGGTTTTTTTTTTTTTTTTATAAGTCTATCGAATTTTATTACCATACCCCCAAAAAACAGGGTGTAGGAATTTCTACATACTTTGGTGTCAGTCGTAATAATTTGACCAAAAATCTGCAGTTGATTGGTCTACCTTGCAGTGCTCGATTGTTCTATTTTTTGATCTGCATACATTAACAAGTCGTGGCTAAAAAAAGTTTTCGTCGTAATTTTATAGTCTCGGCGCACGCAAATGAGCGTATTTCCCATTGTGTTAACTGCAGTCTGGCTCAAATCACGCTATTATTGGAGCAAATCACAACTTTACGTTTTAATGCAACTTTATAAAGGTTACGAATTAATGTGTCACAGATTTTACAAAATTAGACGTACAAATTTAAGCGTTTTTATATGACTTAACACTTTCTACAAAATTTATATTCCATTAATAACAAATTCTCTATTGAAAGCCACACTAACAGCCAAAATACCACATCTGTCAAAATTTTAATTGACACACGAATAAAACCCAACATCTGTGTACATTTAAAAAAAAATAATGCAAGATGGATATTAAAAAAATAGGTAAAAGGATGAACGTTACACAAGTGTACAAAGTGATCACTCAAGCCAGCCAAATGAGAGAACGTAAGCCCTTGAATGCTCAGACTTCCATCTTCTTTCATATAAAAACAAAAGATTTTTTTGAGACACCATTATATCATGTACATATATTGATATGTCATCCGTAGGGTGAATAATCCATTGTCTGATAATAGTAATATTTATTTAAATGTTAATATTACAACATACTAAAACACTTGGAAAATTCTCTCTCAATAGTGTTAAAAACCAATAATAATTTTAAAAATTTATATTTGCATATTTTTTTTTTACCCCCAATATTAATTAAAAATACATTAATTTTTTTTCAATAATCTACTGAACTAAAATATGTCTTCAAATTTTCATATTTTGTATTTGAAATCATCACGATTCGTTACAATATATCCTCACAATTAAATGTCTTATTTTGGGATTTTCAGAGATAATTACGTCAGTAAATTCTTTCATATACAAATCTGTCAACATAACCTCTCTCATGCAGTGTCCTTTCCTTTAAATTGGCTTAGCGAGGAAAGTTTACGAAATTCTAAATAATATCTACCCTTTGGTATTTTAATATGTTAAACTGAAATACGCATGTGGTCATAAACTAAAAAAACAAACCTTAACCCTTTGAAAGTCGAATCTTAAATATGTATTTAAAAGATCTAAAAATCTATCTATTTATTTATCTATTTAAAAGATTTATCTTTGCACTTGCCTAAAAAACAACACCAAACTCCTTTTTTTTAATAATCGAAAATATATTCATTATTTTCAAAATAGTATTTTTATTACGTTTAAACACGTTTTTATTGTCTTTCTAAGAAAACACATTCAATTTTTTGTCCACTTTTCTTTATTTCAGGTATGTTCACAATTTAGTTTTTTTTGTTATATTTCACTTAAAAGATGATAATATATAATTAACAGCTCATCTATGATATTGTTTATCGAATATAAACTAAACTATATTTTTAAATATAAAAACAAATAGATTAATTTATTTTCATTAATTGATTCGGCAGTCACTTTGTGGTAAACGCTATCATACGGCGTTTGAAAATGATGCGGAATGCATCGAAACGCGTGTCACAATAGATTTTAAGAAATAGCGTTATTTACTAAGTAAAACTTAAATTAAATGAGATAAGATAATGCATTTAATTTACTATACTATGATCAGTCACCGAGATACGTTGGTTTTTAAATTATTTTCAAATATTTAAAAATGTATTTAAATTTTTCGCATTTTATTAAATCCTCGTTAGTAGAGTGTTATAGCATCTTAATGATTCATGCAAGCAATTATATCTTACTTATTTTTAAAAAGTACACGTATAATAAGTGAGTTTTACGACCGAAAACTCGACGTATAAAAATTCTGTATTTTAATTGTTTAGGATTTTATATATACACTCCGTTTTGTTCTTTATCTTGAATTAGAACATACAATAAATTAATGCTTTAAATTTCAAAACGTTACTTTACAATAAGCAAGTCATAAAATAAGAATTTTACTGCCTCTAAAATGGGGATATTCTCATAATTAATTCCGGACGCTTCCGTCACTGAAACGTACGAAAAATCATTCATTATCTCGTGATCAAATGCTCAATAATGGAAAGAATGGTGAAAAATCATTCATTTGATTATGTTTATTGAGCAGAATAGTGAAAAATCAATAATTTGATTATGTTTAATGAGCAGAATAGTGAAAAATGATTCATTTGATCATGTTTATTGAGCAGAATAGTGAAAAATCGCTCATTTGATCATGTTAATTGAGCATAATAGTAAAAAATCAATCATTTGATCATATTTATTGCGCAGAACAGAGAAAAATCATTCATTTTATCATGTTTATTGAGCAGAATAGTGAAAAATCGCTCATTTGATCATGTTCATTGAGCATAATAGTAAAAAATTAATCATTTGATCATATTTATTGCAAAGAACAGAGAAAAATCATTCATTTGATCATGTTTATTTCGCAGAATAGTGAAAAATCATTTATTTGATCATGTTTATTTCGCAGAATAGTGAAAAATCATTCATTTGATCATGTTTATTGAGCAGAATGGTGAAAAAATCATTCATTTGCTCGTATTTGCTCATCTCAATTTTCTACAAAGGGGTTCGTATGTTAAAAGGTGAGAAGAGCTTTTCATAGGTATTCTCTATAATTCTATTTTTTTATAACTAACTGACTAACTTACCATCGCGTCGCTTCCTCGCAGGGGTAGGCAGAGAGATTAGAACGTCACAACAATCGGTCTTCGCAAACAATCTTCGCCTCTTATATAAATAATTATTTTTCAGTATGTCATGACCCACGCAAATGTCTTTTGAATCGAAATATTTTTGCCTTTGATCAAATTCTAAAAATTTTCAATCCCTAAAAGGACAAAATAAAATTAATAAAATATCTTTTATTCACTCCATATTTTAGCCATTAATTAAAATGTGGAAAAAAATAAAACCTTTTTAATTTAATGATGCATCATTTTTTAGTACGCAAATGCAATCTTAAAATTATCTGTAAGAGTTTTGTCTGTTTACTCATGATTATAGTCTGTTCTGTTCGCGAAAGCAAAACAATTAATTAATTAATATTTTAGCTTGTTTACTTGAGTACGTATTTTCTGAACACATCCAATTATCAGGTCGTCTGTCTAGGCACTTCTGATTTAAGATGCGCTCCTTGCTTCAAGCAATAATGCAATTATTTTATTGCGTACTATACATAGTTAAAATGGAGTAATATCCATCATATTCAATTCAATAAAGATGCATCGTCATAAAATTGTACAATGAGTACTCAATTTAAGTCTCACAGTCTAGATATTTTATAGATGAAATTCAATGATTATTTGAGTAATAAAATTTCTTTTACATTCAACAATAAATTCGTACGTACACAGATAAATTACTCCATACTGCATTAATTTGAAAGTACGTTTTATTTTTATAATTTTCTAGTATTTTTCTGTGCCTAATTTTGCAAATGGAATTGACACAATACTACTACCATATTAATAAAAAAATGTGAAGGACATTTGTACCATAAACCAAGCTTAGACACAAAATGCCAAACCCTCTTCTAGTAGTACGGAAGGTCTGTTGACGATAGTCAAGAGTCCGACTTCTCCTGAGGAGTTTTACTTGGTTTTCTCTCAGTAATGACCAAATACTAAGAAGTTCCCGATTGACCCACACTAGATTATCCCTCCTGTTCCCAACATAGATTAAAATAAAAGTAAAAATTGTAGCTAGAAGAATAAAAAATCCAGTTAATGATCTATAAACTTCGTACATAATAAGCAAGGTAAATAATAAATAGTACTCCCATCTAAAAAATATATGTTATCATATTTTTCATAAACGAATGTAAAAGCCATTCTAAATATATCCCAGTCCAATCTAACTAATGATAATAAAAAAATATTAGTTATGGAGAGAATGTATTTTTTTTCGTAAGTTATACGGAAAATCAAAACAGAAACCTTGCCAGGGTACTCAAATGTAGTAATCACTTCACTGTGAATACCGACAAAACGTCTAAAAAATTGTTATTTAGATCTTTATTTCAATGGTACATACATTGAGTTAATGAGCTTTTAAGTTACATTTATTTTTTCTTCATTATAAAGCTTACTTCAAAACGGAGGCAGACTAAATATAAGGTAATAAAAAAAAATTAAAATGCTATTTTCCGATTCCGAATGACTGCCAAAGCGAAAAAAAATTGACAGATGAATAATTTTGTTCCATTTTCGAAATCCCCGCCAAGCGATAACCGTTACATTGTAAACTTCAAATACCGAACGTCAGATCAGGGGTGGAGCATTTCCCGGGGGGGTACTTTTTAAAATTTCACTAGACAGTGGTGTAGTCGGGTTGGGCGGGCTGGTCGGCGGGTAGGGGGGGGGACAGGGGGCAGGGGGGCGGAAGATAATAAACCTAACGTAACGCGGCAAAGTAAAAGCAGCCAAAGAGAGATACATTCGTAGCGAGCCAACCCCCTTACGTTTTGGACATTTCGAGAGGCGCTAAAAGGTTTTGCACCTCGGCCCCTTTTTTGAATATTTATTTTTATTTTGTTTTCACAATACTATGCTGACAATTTTAACTATAATAGCTTTTACTACCAGAATGAATAACTCCATTTTTTAAATGAACATTTTTTTTTATTTTACCACTTTTTGTGTCAACATGACAGGATTATTCGATCAGTCAAAATATCTTATTACTAAAAAAATTTTTTTTTTTAATTCAACAAAGTGAACGATTATGATAAGAAAAGTGTTATATTACCATACCACAAAGTTAACAATGCTTTTAATGTACAAAATATTTTTTAGTTCATCTAGAAATACAACTAAAATTTGCACATTCCAGTACAGCGTACTTATCATCGAACCATAATGGAGGTCTAAAAACAATTCAGTTTTTAAAATATTACATTAAAAAAAAATTAGCGTCTTTGGGCGGTTAGTTAAATTATCGATATTTCCATACCTTGAAATTCGCCAATCTCATATATCTGTTTACGCTATATTTTATTGGTCTCAAATAAATTTTAATTATTTGAATTCAAAGTAAAATATTCTTATTTTAACTGTTTTATTATTCTTTAATTATATTAATTGAAAGTAAAATATTCCTATGTGAAATGAATTTTTTTCAAGTCTCCACAGTTTGGTTTTTCACGGAACTTGGAACAAATCGTAAGCCGAAGCAAACGGACAAACATATCCCTCTACACCATCGGAACTGCAAAACGAAATACTTCTTCAAACAAAATCAACAAAACGCCCCCGTCCCGTTCTTTCACAGCGTACAGCGTATACGCGCTGTACTCTTCAACATGTTCGGAGTGTGTACTTATAGTATAGGATAAGTCCATACAGCATACGAACCAACACATGCTCGGAGGTCTTCTTTATCTTCCCTTTTGCACGTTCATTAAAATTCTCTTTATTTATTGAGAATTTTGAAATCATCTGTCTGTGAGTTCTGCATTTTTTTACCGTTTTTTCGTCTGCCGTAAAGGGAATGAACACGAAACATGTGTAGACTTACTTACATGAAGAGAGTAATAATATTTAATATCGCAGTGTGTCTTTTATCTCTTTTTCTAGATTCAACGGTTAAGTGAAGTTTTACATTAATTGGAATATCAAGGATTTAGAAAGGGTGATAAACTAAAGTGGAGAATCTAAACCAACAGCTCAGCTATAGCTCATTCTATATAAGTATATATTTTTACATTTTTTCATTTTTACGCATTTTTATCGATTGTTGCGCGGTATGATCGATAATCCTGAAATTATCCAGAGCATTGGTCTGTATGTTCCCGATAGTTACCTAAGACAGCGTCGGCATATTCACATTCCTATACACAGGACCAACCTGCCGATGGTTATGCCTGTAGGAAGAGCTACCGCTATGTTGAACAATATCACATTGGATATTGATCTGTTCCATGTGTCCGAAGGAGTTTTCCGAAGCGGGATTCTTCTACACCTTTAAGTCTTATTGCTTACTTTTATTTATTTTTTTTTTTTTTATTCATTTAATATATTTACATTTTTATTTATAACATAATAACATTTGAATCATTTATACATATGTAGAACTTTTATATTTCGATTCGCTGTGCCTCTCCATAAAAGAGTCTGTGCTCTTGTGCTTGGAAAGGGACTTACACTCGTGGTTTAATGTTATATAATAAAAGATATAATAGTTTTTTTAATATATTTTTTTAAAGATTTAAATGTATAGAGCTTTAATTTTTTTCTTGAGGATTTTTATATCATCTATTTTTTTTATTTCTTTAGGGAGTTTATTGAAATGTTTGATTGCCAAATATTTGAAGTTTTGCTGAAATTGCTTGGTGTTGCATTTTGGAATAGAAAAATCGTTTGAGAATCTCGATGATAAATTCTTTGTTAAATTTAAATAGTTGTCACCCTTTAGTATTTGAAAAACTGCGGTTTTTTTATAAATGGATTCTATATTTGGGACTTGAAATTTTTTAAATAATAGTTTTGTTGGAAATATGTTTTTTTTTTTCAAGATGACTTTAATTATGGTTTTCTGTACAATTTTCACTGAGTTCAGTATGTTGTTGTATGAGCCTCCCCATGCAATATAATATAATATATACGCCTTGAATATTGTTTGTTATGTATATATTATTTTTTTATTAAATAAATTGAATTGAATTGAACATATATGTATCAGGAAAATTGATAAACTTGCAATAATTATTACAATTTTTCATAAAATCGTTTTTATGAATCATTAGCGGACTAAAATTTGATTTTGGATTCCATCCCTGTAACGTTAGTGGTCGTATAAAATTGTACGTATTTTCAACTCTTAATTGAATTTTCTACAACTCAAGTCGGTATGATTGTTTGAAATCGATATTTTTGTCATATAAAATAGACCATATAAAGTAAATGTTGAAAATAAACTAGATTATCCCTTTTTATCGCTTTTCAATATTAGCCAAAAATTGTGGTAAGAAATGAAATTTGGTACTATTCATTTACAATAGTATTTATAATGTAAAAGAATTGTTTTTCAGGTTTTTAGGTGGTTCCGTTTAGATATTCAAATATTCATGTATTATTTTTTAGCGTTATATTTTCGCTAAAGCATACAGATATCAAGGATGAAATATGACATGCCTGCTCATAATTTTATTACCCAATGAATCTCAGTTACAAAATACAAAGATCTTGAAGGTAATACCGATCGTAAAAACGCGAGATTTTTTTTACTACACAGACAAATGATTTTAGTTAATTTTTCACACGTTTTCAAGCCACGTGATTGACGTCAAGACCAAACAAGAGAAGAGCAAAGCGTCAATTAAAATCACAAATAATTTATTCCATTCATTTTTCGATATATTGTAATTTGTAAATTGAAAATCGTTATTGACGTCAGCGGTCACAGCGCGATGCATTTATTGAAGAAAATGTCAAGCACGAAATTGTAAAAGCACTCCTACACAGTTATTTGATGTAAATGGTGGTCCTACCATAACGCACATTCATTGAAAATAAAACAAAAAGTTTTCAGAAAATTTATAAAAAAAATGTGATAGAAAGATCTATGACAATTCGCTCACTCCTTTCAAGAACGTCATAAATCAAAAATCGTCAATTTTCAGTTGCGCATGTTTTCAGAATACCCAGAAAATGTACTATATCACAGCAAAACCGGCATATTTTAAACTTAATATTTACCTGCTACAGGGCAGAAAAAGTTGTTTTTGCATTTTGAAGAAAATGCATTGTTTAATTTTTTATTTACTTAAACTAAATGTTTTCAAATGGAGAAAAAACCTTCAGGTTTTACCTAAAAAGATCAGATACACAGTAAAAAGTTCAATAAGTGGCTTGATATTTATTTTTAATACATTGTATTATATTTTTCAACTTTAAAAACGTTCTCCTGAAAAATCAAGTTTTTTGATTTATGACGTTCTTGAAAGGAGTGAGCGAATTGTGTGTAAAACAAAATAAATGCCAAATGCTCGCCACGGCTTCAGTAGTACTTACACCTATATCCGATGGTCCATATTTTCAATGACGCTGTGGTTTATAATATTACAATAAATATTGATTATCCCACAAATTTAAAAGACAAAATAAATATGAAAAAAAACAACAGGAATAAAATAAATACATTTACATATGTTCAAATAATATAATACATACATACTTTAGATATGGGCGATTTTTTTTAAAAGCAAACGAATTTTTATTAAAAAAAGTCCTTACTTCATTCGGTTTTTGGATTCGATCATTTGAAGCTAATCAAGCCAGCCCGTACACAGATTTGGCTTCGTATTGCGTATTTGTAGCTCTAATATATTTGACAATTTTACATTAAAAAACTCTTCATCATCTTTAATTTTGTCCGCCTCCGTAGTGTAATGGTCAGCACGCTCAGCTACCGTTCTGGAGGTCCCGGGTTCGATTCCCAGGGGGGGGTCAAATAAATACAAGTGATTTTTTCACTCTAATATTTATTTAATATTACCCTGGACTGGTACATGAAGCGGAGGGCTGATCACCTTTCCTTCATATGTAAACGATCAAGATACTGCGTTTATATGAATTACTGCCCTATGCACCATTGGGGTGCGGATAAGGGTTTTATTATTATATTATTATAAACAGAGACATACAGATTTAAAATTAAAAATTGAAAAATGTATACAAAAGATTATATTTTGGGTTCAATATAAAATACCTGCTTGAAATAGGGTACAAATACATTCTTTATTATCTGATTCAATATCTAAAACTATTAATTAATTAGTTAACTGTATATTTTTTTCATATAAATAAATCTCTTATATGACTAAGTACATTATAAGTATAAATAACCCTCTTTTTCTTGGATATTTTATCACGATATTGTGTTTTTATTTAATATATTTATTTTAGCTCAAGAAAATCAACTGTTTTTACAGTCGCGACAATTAATAAGATCTAATCTGAAGTCTAAGAAAAATGTCTTCCTAGCAAATAATAATATAATTCAGTTTAATTACCTTTGCATCTATGCAGCAGATATAAATATCCTGGCATGTGATTTATACTTATCGTAGGTAGTTAGCTAGTCATGCTATAGCTAGGTAAAGCGATAACGTACAAAGGAATACAAAATATACTACGAACTGTCTCCTGGGTATTCCTCCACTAGCCGTGTAATTATTTTGTAATTGCAGAATAATTAAATACCATTAATTCAAACCCTTATCCGCACCCTAATCGTGCATAGGGCACTGCGCTATAGAAACGCAGTGTCATCTTGATCGTTAACACATGAAGGGAAGGTGATCAGCCCTCCGCTTCAGGTACCGGTCCAGGGTAATATTAAATTAATATTAGTTTGAAAAATAAAAATAAAAACATGAAATATAGATGCCTATAGAATAAACATTGTATTTTTAATTTAAATTGATATTTTTCACTTGGTAAACACCACGTTAAAATCTATAGAGAATTAAAATTGAATAGTTATCACCGCAAAGTGACTGCCAAATCAATTAATAGATATTTTGTATCTACATCTAATGGTGCACTTCATCAAATCGACACAATGTTAATTTGATCGTTCATTATACGCAATCAGAGCATCAAAATGTTAAATTGACGTAATTCACTATTACACAGTGCCTTAAGCACCATCAAGTATGAATAAGAAGAGAAAAGTAAGGATTATACCTGTTGAATTGTGTTACTTCATTCATTGATTTTCCACAGTTCACTAAATATTTTTTTTTATTTCAAATACAAAACGTTACATAAAAATACCTCAAAAATCACGTATTTCATCGTGCTAATATCATTTCAGGGTTAAAAATCGTGATGCGTGATTTGTGCAAACATTACATCAAACCCTCGTGATTTCAAAATACGCGTTATCAAACATAATAAATCTTATAAATAATTGTATATCTTTGAATCTCTTAATATCTGTTCGTTGTATTGTATTTCATTGATAAAAGTGTCCGCGTTGTTAAACTAACACTGTTTGCTCGGAAGATCGTATTTTCAGCTTTAGTTTTTCTGGAAATATCATTTTTGAGTCACTAATTTCGTAACGACAGTTTGGTAGTCATCGTCAAACAAAAGCAAGACTGTCGAATGAAATCTCGACTCGGGAGCCTTCGTGAGAAGTCTGTTTTTACTGTGACACATTTCACTTCTGTGAAAATACGTCAACATAGTAAATAAGTACTGCTGAACGCAGAAAAACATCAAATATTTGTTTTTGAACGTGTTCATTTATTCATTGTCTTGTCTTGATTCTAAATGTTCTATTTTTATTTATTTTTTAGCCCTTTTTCTAATTTAAATCATTTAACATTCGTTTCATTTAATAGCGTTTGTCTAGTATCCTGAAGGTTCCGGGTTCGATTCCTAGTTTGTTCATTATTAAAATGAATAATTTCTCACTCTATTATTAATTTATTTTCCCCGGGATAAACCTGAAGAGAAGTACTGATCAACTTATCTTCGTGAAAATAACGATCAATATAACTTTATTTCAATGCGATTCAGTGCCCTAACACTTTGTTGCCAAGAGGGGAAAAATAAAGTATATATATTATACTACTACTGAGAACAAAAATAAATAAAATTATAAATAAAAGAGCTTCGAAATAATTAATATACATATGTACGAGTGAATAAGTTTTTTAGGACGAAGTGTATGTCAGAAAACATTGCAAGCTTTCCCAACCGCATTTCCGGAACTGATACAGAAGCATCTAAGCTTCCTGACAGATCTCTCTTACAAAGCATTTTTTATTAACTAATTTACGAAAATTGTAGAAAATATGAAGCAAAATTGGATCGTTGAATTTACATTTATAAGCTTTCAATGTCCCTGTCACTGCCAAGTTAAATAAATACAAGTTTGTAAAACCTCCACCAAGTTTCTAGAAGTATCAGCAAACAATTACTCTTAGCAGATTTTATGCATTTTAAGATATTTTTTTCTATGTATTGTGTTATTTTATAATTCAACTGTGCATAGTTAATAGGTATGATTTTATTGCAAACAACATGTCCGCTTGTGACAAGATAAAACGGGATCGAGCACAACGCAAAGGCAATCGTGCTTCTCTAGTCGCCATTAAATAAGTAAATAAGCGTTTGTTTGCTCTCGGATTCCATCTTACAAAGGAAAGCTTGATTTATTGTCATGTTTTTTACAAAGAGAATATAATAAATTATTGATAAAGTGATAATGATGAAAAATAGAGGCTCAACAGTATTAATGAAACGTGAATAAAATGGTTTTATCTCGCCAAAGACGCGATACGGTACAAAGATCGGAATACCTTTTTTTCATAAAAAAATACTCTTAAAACACTTGTTTAAGACCACTTTTTAAGTTAATAATGTAAACACGACTAGTTTCGAAAACTACAGATGTTCTCCTCTTTACCAGTTGATTAAAACATCTGTTGTTTTCGAAACTCGTCGTGTTTCAATTAATGAACTCAAAAGTGGTATAATACAAGTGCTTTATTTTTATATTAAAATCATTATGTTATTATATTATTTTTTGACATCTCATCAAAGATGAAGAAGAATATGGAAGTCTGGGCATTTACGGGGTTGACGACCGTCTTATGTTATTATGTTATTCCCCAAAGTAAATTATGCCCACGAGATTTTTTAAAATATTTTTTATCTATCATTATAATTTTCATTTCATAATTTTACGTTTGTGTAAGCGCCTTTGAGGTAGTATTTTACGAAAATGGCGCTATATAAATTATTCAAAATTATAATTTTTTAAATGGAAACTCGACTATTGCGCACATTTTTTCACATTCTGTTTTGTAAAACAAATAATACAATACTTTTAAAAAACATTTAAATTGTGTGCTTTGTAAGTAAATAAAAATGTCACCGCAAACTACCCTTACCCTATTGAAGCATTATAAAATCTGTTTTCCGATACATTTTAATCCTTAATCGAATCGCGAGCATCAAATATGTTACATCGATTTCCCCTATTTTAAAACACACCGTACGTAGATCAGCATTATGTGGACACATTTAATTGTATAATATATTCAAATATTGATACCAATATTGACTGCCGCATTTTATTACGGATTAAAAACATCAAACGGCCCCCTTTTTGGGAATCAGTGGTTCCCAAAATACCGATTGAAATAATGTAGTGATATTTTAAAACAAACCAAATAAAAACTCATTCAAAATGTATTATCAGTCGAATCCTTATGATCGAAACAAAATAATAAAATAATTAAATATTTCTGTATGTGTGTGTATTGGAGCTTGTACAAATATTTTGTTCAAACATTTATTAAAATAAAAACAATGTTTTCCCGTTGTCCAAGCTGAAAACTTGTAACTATTTTTTTCATCATTACATAACTATTTTTAATTTAACCCTTTCCTGCCTAAGGTATCAAAAAATTTAGTTCTTTGAGTTTTGTTCATTAATAAGGTTTGTTAGGAGTCAATTAAGATAAAAAATATCTTTGTATTTTTTAAATATATTTTAATAATGTTTTATGAGAATGGGACTCACAGGCCCTTTATTCTTTGGTACATACCTTTATTTCTTAAAATCTATTGGGACACGTGTTTGGATGCATTTCGCATCATTTTCAAACACCATATGCATCGAAACATGTGTCAATATATTTTAATAAATAGTGGTATTTACCAAATAAAATTTAAATTAACAATGGATAGATATTACTGCAATGAATGAAATTACATAACAAATTAATTCAGAAATATAAGATATATAAAATGCTTTAAAAATAATTTAAAATAAATCTTATAACTACGATATGAGTAAAGGAAAAAAGTTTGTTGGTAGTAGAGGGTTCTAACAATGTATTATTTATTGTTGTTCAACATCCGACCGCCACCGATTCAACAATTCAACACGCGGCTAACCATCGAAGATCGTTCTCACCCCAGACTTGAAATTATCGGTAATTACCGATCGGTAATCGATTTCGGCGGCACCCCACGCTATTCGGCGTTTTTTAGGGTGGCCACGACAAAAAGTGCATTGGGCTCACCCGAGGGATCGAATTGTATTGTTGTCAAGTATATTGATACTTAAATTGAACTTATAATACGATTAAAGCGAGTGACATATTTACACTTGCGGTTTATTAAACCACCAAGATAAGATTACTATATTTTGGTTTTGCAATATTATGAACATGATCACATTTTTTTATATTAATCAATTCCAGAAATGAATTTATTTTGATATCTTAAATTCAATGTAGTAATGTTTATTTTTATGATTAATAACCACAATTTTCTATCTGTTTAATATATTCAATCATTTAATTTTATGCTTTTCAAATTATATGATACCTAATGGTTACTTGACTTTTGTATATCCAAACGTTTATATTTGTTTGTTTGTAATTAGATAGTTATTTATCTTATACATGTCTTACAATCATCATTGTTTACATTACCTAGATCAGGATAATTATTTTTTTTCGCGTTTTCAATTTATATTGTTGCATTTAAGGCTGCATTCATGTTTAAATAGCTTCCACAGTTGTGATTTAGCCCCGTTGGACTATTTTTCGTGAGGAAACATTAAAAATAAATATTACGCTAACCATCTACAAATGATTGAGACCTTGAAACATGAAATCGAAGTAGCCAGTCATGGGATTGAAGTCGAAACAATCGAAAATGCACTGAAAAATTGCAGTGATAGATTGATGAAGGCCAGCCATGGCAGTCATTTGGATAATATTGTATTTTATTCTTAAATGAAAAGATTGAATATTTATAAAAATGTGTAATTTATGAAAATACTTCCCATATTTCAAACATGTTGAAACCCTTGCAGTTTTTTACACCTATCTAATTGAGTTATACATTTCTAATCTTCCTTTTTTCTCTTCTTCCAGATCTCCCAGCTTGGCGAGGATGTTCAGCGACTTCGAGCATCTCTCGGCGCCTTGAGGGACGCCCACGCACAACAGTTGAGACGGCTGGAGCAGAGATTAGATGACAAAAGAAGACACATTGCGAGACTTGAAGCGCGACTGGACACGCAGAGAGACTATGATGATATCAAGCGAGAAGTCAGGTAGGCAGAATCCGCCAATTTTACCAATCAGAAACGAACATCGCTGATATCCTTTGTTTACCCTTGATCATCTAACGACTTACTTAATTTGGGACCATTACCAAAATCTTTTCACTATGTTTCAATTCTCCCCCCTTTCTTTTAATATTGTATAATTCTTCCCTTCAGTCCATGTACTAGTTTTACTTTGTATAAATTAATCATTATAATTCAAAGTTGTTTCAATATTACCAATCCAAATCTCAAATACCAAAATCAACAAAAACATTTAAGTACAATGATTCGCAAATCGTATTAATTTTAATGTATTTTGTATATTAAAAGCTTTGTTAACTTTGTGGTATAGTAATATAACTCACTCGTCGTCATTTATCATTCTTTTTGTGTAATACCACATAAAATATTAAATAATAATTTTCGAAAGAAAAACACTTCTTCTTTCTTCTTTGTCAGCCGTCTTTCCACTGCCGGATGAAGGCCTTTTTATTTTTTCCATACTTCTCTCGTTTTGGTTTTTTCTATTCACTTACTTCCCGCGACGGGAAAAATATCATCGGTCCATCTTTTCTAGGGTCAGCCTCTTCCTTAAAATCACTACTTCACGAATTCGTCGAATCAGGTCATAAAACCTGTACACAGGCTTCCATATTCTTCTTCATTTATGCTGATCCGTTAAATTGTGAATATTTATCTATTTATATTTTAAAATATACAATATAACCCTATTTCAATGCCGCTTAACCGACTTTAACCGAGTTAAATTAAACTTGTGTGTACATCATCTTATGACCTGTTATCTGGGGTCTATTTAACGTGTACAAGTATGCATTATTTATGTCTCTCCACTTGACAATCCACGGTTACCGTTCAACAAACTAAGTCAACCCTTATACGCTGTATCATGATTTATTTTCATTACTTTATTGGCCTTCGTTATCACTTGGACACAATCCAAACAGCTGGGGAGATTACGTACAAATTTGAGCCCTTTTATCTTGATAGATAGTCAAGACGCACTTATTTAAGATTTTTGTCAAACAAAGAGTCAAAAAGCAAACCGAAAATTATCTTACGTAAAAGCAAACAATACACGCGAGTAAGTACAGGACAAAATTGAAAGGTACTTAATGAAATTTTCCACAAATATACATAGCTGTAACATCCTAAGTTTATTATAAATCTCATTTTTCAAAAGAATTGAATTTTGTAATTTACAAATAAATTTATTTTTCTTTTGTGTTTTAGATTCATTTTTTGTTCTATTCTCACATGTTTTGTTAAATTAATTTTATATTTAAGTAACACATAAAATTGTCTACCTCCCCAATTAAATACGTCACTTATCATATGTCACTTATTGCTAAAATTGTCTGTAATGGTTAGTGTGCTTGTTATCGTTATAAAGTCCCAGGGCTCGATTCTTAAAACGTGGCAAAATAAATATTAGTTATTTAGTTATAATATTTATTTAATATTATTCTGGACTGGACCTGAAGCGCAGGAAGTAAAAATCAAGGCTAGAAATACTACATAGAAAACCTTTGTGTATTTTAGGGTCAGTCTTAAAAGTAGCTAAATATTCTCCTAGTTTAAACATTCAATGAAATATTTTTAAAATATTGTAATTTATGCAATAATGCATAATTTCATTTCAAAAATAAATTAAAGAAAAACTTTCCTTTTTCCAATCAAAATCTTCATTAAAAACTCATCAGTCAATAAGTTAACAAAGACTTTAAACTGTTTTTTTACACATTTAAGCTGTTTTTCCACTCGAATTAAATACAATTCAATTTAATTCAACGCAATTAATGTTATATCAAAATAAGGTTTTGTTAACAACGTTTACGTGTTAATTAAAACGTCTTCCCTAGATGATATATGTATACATATATTCCTTTAATCTTCGTACAAACATTAAAATCAAATATGGGATAAAAACACCGTTGAAGTAATAAACTGAAGAGTTCATCCACCTTCGGTTTGTTTAGTTTTGATTAAGACTCGACATAAGACAGGTGAACGGCACCTACTTTAATACATTAATTAGAATATTCTAGGGAAAACTAAACGAGCGATATGAACAACCACTTTACTTGATAATTGATGAAATTTTATAATTAAAAAATATAGCGTTTGTGACTCGGTTCGGAATTTTATTATGATATTCGTAATGTGCGCAATGAGTCCGTTTAACATTGCGCGAATGCTTCGTTTTTACACACAAGTGGTATTAAACTATATCATTTCACAAGAAAGGATAATTAGTGTTTATTTTAAAAATGTCATTTTAATTTTTAATTCTTCAGTTTATTAATATGTGGTTATAAAGAAAATAGGGCGTAATTCATAATTGTACATTTAATTAATAAAAAAAAATCAATTATATAGAACCTACTAAATGCACTTATTGGTAATAAACGTCGAAAGCACATTAACCCAGTTAAAAGACAATTAATCCCTCTCCGTCGTGAAGTGGTTAGCGCATCAAGCTACCGTGCTGGATCCCTGATTCGATTGCCAGGGGGATAAAAATAAATATTAGTGATATTTCACTCTTATGTTCATTTCACCGTGGACTGGTACCTGAAGCGCAGGGCTGATTACCTTTCATTCGGGTATGTAACGATCAATATAAAAATGCTTGTATACGGTACAGTGCCTTATGCACCATTAGGTGCAGATTACGGTTGGAAGAAGAAGAAAATACAATGAAATATTAATATTTAAGACTATCATGTTGCAAAAATCACAGCACATTTGACAATTGACAATCAAATATATCATAAATTCCAAATATTTATTAACAAACTATCACGTCGCTTCCCCGTATGGGTAGGCAGAGAGAATAGAACGCCACACCCCTCTGTCTTTGTAAACATTCCTCTCATCTCCCATATTCATGCATATACTCATTCGTACCCGCCAATCATTTCATATATATATACTAATGGAGAAAATGTGAATAATCAGAACAAAACAGAAAGTTCTTTATATTAAATTATAACTTAGGGTGTTGAGACAAAAATAATTGGATCTTGTTTGCTGTAGTTCATCTTAGTTGTATTTTTTTGTTACTTGTGTGTTTACAGCTTAAAAGGATGCAAGACGCACTTGCCTATGAATTAGGTAAACATTTTTTTCTAAATCACAAAATCTCGTAAAGGGGCGCCCATTGTCGCTCTTTATTTTATTGCTCGGGGGGTAAATAAATGAAAAAAGGTTTCCGTGTAAACAAAGGTCGGGGAGTTTTATGACATGTTGTTATCAGCGACTCCAACCCCTCTTCCTTGCAGCCAGAGCCACCGACGCTATCAGATGTCAACACAACAAGCTCGTATCAATGAGACCACTGTTACAAGTGTAAATTTCAAAATACGACAGGAATTAGTCGCTTATTTGACATCTCAACATATATGAAGAAGTATAGAAGGAGAAGTATAGAAGAAGTATAGAAGTATAGAAGTATGGAAGGAGAATATATAAACGCAAATTTTCAGTTTGTCTCCATTGAAGAGTTATTTATTAAATATTGATATACATATCAACAGAAGAAGAGTCTGGAAATGGAGTCTTAAATGAGTGATGAAAGAACGGTAAACAAATTTATGATGCGAATGTAAGTGGAAAAAGGAGCAGAGGAAGACCGAGAAAAATATGGCATATTCTTCTTCGCGGGTCACTGTCTGTGTAATGATTTTTTGCATCTTTCATGGTCAATCTGTCCTCCGCTCGTCTCTTCAACTCGGCGTACCTGCTACAGCGCATGTGGGAGATAATTTGGTCCATGTAGTTTAAGCTGGGACGTCATCTTTAGTTTTTACCTTCTCACATGCCTTACGCAATGACGCCAGATATATAGACAATTTTATATTCAAAAGCAAGAAATATAGTATTGAAACTAATACGAACTAAGGCAGGAAAACATCAATAAATCTTTGATTCGCTTATTAATCGTACGATTTGATAAACACGTTTAGCTTTTATTACAATTCTATCAAAAGTTGTGATTCAATTATATTTTTTCTTGTTTACCTATATATTTTTTGTACCTGTTGTTTTTATCACGTGAGAACGCGGCACTATCGTGTCGTACTGGCAACACCATGCAGAAAAAATAATCGTGGTTTTATTGTTGTGTACATACCGCACGCCATTTTGGTTTCTTATCTAGGGGTGGGGATAGCCGCCTTTGAACTATTTAAATTCAAATTTAGATTAAAGAACGCCGCCGAAGTTCGAAGAATCCCGAAATCAAAATGTTTGGAGAGAAATTCGTCAGAAAACCTATCAATGGATCGCGGGCGGAATCAAACGGAGGCGAATCGTTTGTAATTAATGGATTCATTAAGATCATTTAACAACGTGGCAACTTCGACTTGCCCAATAACAATAACTCGACGCAGGGCTGCCACAAAAACCAAAAAAATACAATTTAAAATATCATTTTAAAAATTGATTTGATTTTTTTAACTAATAATAAATAATAATAAAACCCTTATCCGCACCCCGATGGTGCATAGGGCACTGCGTCATATAAACGCAGTGTTATCTTGATCGTTTACACATGAAGGAAAGGTGATCAGCCCTCCGCTTCAGGTACCAGTCCAGGGTAATATTGAATAAATATGACAGTGAAACAATCACTTATATTTATTTTACCCCCCTTGGGAATCGAGCCCGGGACCTCCAGAACGGTAGCCGAGCATGCTGACCATTACACTACGCAGGCGAACAAACTTTTTAACTAAACGTAAATTATTAAATTTTTATTTAGAATATTAAAATAAAACACGGATTTTGAGAGTCTACAATCTATACGTAAATTATTTACATACAAGAATGAAATCATATAATAAATGTGTGTTTATTATTTATTAATATGTGATGTTCAAATTTGTAATACTGAGCGAAATATTTGGAAAATCATATAAAAATAAAGCATAAACGAAAAAATATTCGCGATTCATTTTAAAACCCGAATGATCAGCGAGCAATTTGTCATTTTTTAAAATGATTTTTTGTTGTTTCAGGAATTGTACAGCTTCACATTTATAAAAGTATGAATATATTAAAAAATATAAACATTAATTTTAAAAAAAGCCAATTACACAATTAAATTTTCATGATATACGTCTCGTAAAACTATGCTAAGTTCACCGAACTTGTTTATTTGATAAGGAAGACATTGTATTCGTTTCCTTTTCCTCGTCTTACAAAATGGCGGATAGTTGTAGAGTTCCACAGTTCCACAAGTATCTATACTCCGGCGAGAGCAATAACTCTTGTTTAAGGAAGAAACCCGTACATTTAAAGTTAACAATGTGAATAACGGAAGAAAACGGATAGCTTTTCGGTAGACGCCTCGAAATTTTCACTGAAAACAATGACACTTACAAAAATCATATTTTAATTTTGAATCGTCGTGTCGTCACACAGTTTTAAACTCTTGAAATATGACATTCATTGTAAATATGTAGTTCAAAAAACAATTCCAGCTACATATTTGTTGACTACATAAATTTATGCTGATTTTTCTGTACCAAGAACCACCGATATGATATACTTTTACTCATATTTTGTTTTTAAAAAAGTAGCCCATATTTTTAGCAATATAATTATTTTATCGTGGCAATTTTACTTTATTTGTAAATTCACATAATATGTTCATACTTGTAAACGAATGGTAAAAAATGGCACATAAAAAATATTTTTTCTTGCATTATTTTACATTCACCAAAAAAATGCAATGTTTAATACAATATCTGTACATTGTAACACGAAATTTAATACATCTTTTTTAAAGGATATTTTCTTGTATTTAAATTTGATCATAAAATCGCTGATATTTCCAATCATTCAAGAAATCGTAAAATAATATAGAATAAATAAATTAGGTACTATTTTCTTTTGTAGCCACATTTCGTCAACGCCCTATTTCATTTTCTTCGCCCTAAAAGCTTTTTTATAGATTTTTTATTAGTTCGTGGTTTTATTAAAATTACTACATTGTTGGGCATTTTTCGTAAGTAATCCATCATACAGGTGTGTGCTAACGCATAACGTATTACGGTACGTAACCCGAGGTACACATTTCGCAGGTGTGTAAAGAAAAAAATAAACTTTTTTAGGGCGCATAAAAATTAGCTACCGCGCGTAAATTCGCCGTGAAAACGAACACTTAAAATTACTTGTATTTTTACTACATATTTGCTTTACTTCATAACATCGGCATAATCATTTAATTTTTCATTCATTTATTTTATCGTAATAATAATCGGACAGTGTCTGGATTCAATACTCCTATACACCGAATGCAAAACCTCGGCAATGATTTCGCGGACCATATCGATATCTGGAATATGTCACTTTCTAACTATAAAGTAATAATAATTACAATATTTCAGGCTAATGCATAATTCCTTGTTTTTTATATGTTCATCCTTGTTTAGATAAGTACTTTTTGAACCAATAATATACTTAAAAAGAGAAAACATATTATTTTATCATAAAGTATACATGTAATATATTATGTACAAATTAGCTACGGCCGTTAATAAAGGAAAAAATATATGTATATATGTACTATTATAATATACATATATGTTATAATACCTTTCTATATCCAATGTAATACCCCCGTTTTTATATTAACACTGTAGGGAATCGAACCCGGAACCGCTTGTGTAATTCAACAGTATCATCGCGTTCAGCAAACATCCTTTCCTTATCTAAAAACCGTGAGATCTGTAATTTTCGACCTCCTCTTTATTTGGATGTCCTGGTATCAACTTCTCAGAAGGTGGAATGTTCCTACACGTATTTTCACATTTAGGGGATGTTTGCCCATCCCTTGTTCTCATATCAAAAGGAAATTAGCTTCCTTACGTTTTGTTTGTAGTCATTGTGTGTGCTGATTGTGATATTTGCATTTTGTCGGCTGAAAAATACTACAGACAGATGTTAATTCAGGAATATCCGCGAAAGAATTGCTTCGACTAAAGGCATCTGATATATTAAACTTATCGAGGGTATCATTATTTTATTTTCCATTTGAAAGCGTACTTTTTATTAAATTTAAATAAAAATAAAACACGTAATACAAGTGACTAGTTAAACCATATAAATACTATCTTAGGCTTTTTGAATTATTCAAAACATGTTAGGTAAAAATATCACTTTAATAATAGTACATTCTTCCTCTTCTTCGTATTCTTCCTCTTCTTCTTCGCGTGTCCTCCACTGCTGTTATAGATCTATTCCATTTCTTTCAATTTCTTCCGGTCGGTTGCTGCTTGCAGATAGTTTCTACCCCCCACAGCGACTATGTCGTCGGACCATCTCTTTTGTGATCTTCCGACGCCTCTTTTAATCTTCCAAGGTCTCTATCGTAAAAAAAATTGGGGTCCATCTTCTGGGTTCCTGTCTTGCAATATGTCCTGCCCATAATTGTACGTGGTGATTAGTAAATTCAATTTATTGAATATGAATATATACTAAAATATTCTCCAACCTGTGCTAAAAATCCATTTGCAAAAAAAATATTTCTAAAGTCGGTATTTTTTTAAAGTTCAGATATCGGAAGATGCAAACTTCTGTAGAAACAGGTGTTATATTTCATCCCCTAGTTTGCACCGACCCTCGCAGGGAGGGTGGTCGCCGATATTGGTTTAATACCCCCGCCGCAAAACGGACGTTAATTTTTAATATAAACACAAGAGTCGTTCTACATTTTTTCGTACATCACTTACCTGCGTATTTTTTATCTACTTTTCACGGTTCGAGTGGACGAGACTTGGAGGGCCGTTGAAAATTTAATATATTCATAGGGGGTAGATTTTTAAAAGCTAATATTGGATATTGTCGGGCGATTAAGTACCCGGGAGCTTTTTGTCGCGACATTAAATTGCCGAAAGACATTGTCGTCCATGGATTAATAGCCAAGAGATAAAACAGGAATTTTTAAATTGAAATACCGACGTAGTGATATTTTTAATATTTCATAATAAGTTTTTTTTAATATTTAAAAATAACAGCATTGAATATGGCATAAAAAAATATTCATTTATATTTTTTTAGATATTTAATCCCTCTTCATTATTCATCGTCCTAAGGACATAACTTTAAAATTTAGACTAAGCTTCACATGGATGTTTGAAAATGATACAGAATGCATCGAAATAAGTGTCACAATAGATTTTTTGGAATAGTGGTACTTACCAAGTAAAACTTCAATTTAAAAAATATATCATTTTTTTATGACTAATGAATAACCAACTATAAATAAATCAGGAATTATAAAAAAACGAAGTTTGCCTAATAATATCTCTTTCTTTGCAGTATTCTCCGCTCTGTGGATCTCTCAGCAGCCAATGAAAACAAGCAATTCCAACAGCTCTTGATCGAAAGATCAAAAGCTCTGTCCCAATCCTGCGAAGCGCAACAAGCCCTGCAGCAACCGCTGCTTCACCAGCAACAGCAACACCAGCTGCAGCAGCAGCAGCAGCAACTCCAGCAACAGCAACAAATCCAGCAGCAACAGATCCAACAGCAACAGGCAGCCATCAGCCTCCAGGACTCCGACAGAGAGTCAGTCGAGAGGGAGAGACTGTCTGCCAGCGTAGAGAGAAGGGATTCAGGTGTGTAAATGAAAGAAGCTTGGGGCGGCACTGCTTTATAGTCTTTTGCAAGGAAAACTGACCATGAATGAGACATTGTTATCTTTGCTATCATCATTTTCAACTAAATGCATAATGTTTTCTATAATTTTATCAGTGGTAATAAGTTTTGCATGATCAAACATGTAATAAATGCCACTTTTTTTCCGCGGTTATGTTCTCTTTTTGGGCAATAGTCTTGTTTTTCCTTGCAAAGAGTCTCATCAAGTCTTGATATCACTGACTGTTCCCGGTCACCAAACGCATTAAGCACTGCTTGGCATCGCTTGGAACATCAGCTGTCGGAGGTTTTTGTTACATTTTCCGCTAAACTATGATGCATTTTTTCCTAAATACTGAAAATTCTCTTCCATAATAAATATCATTCCGATTGCAGATACCAGGATTTAAATTCTTCTAGGTTCATTATGATTTATTTAATGACAATCATTATAAAATAATCTCAGATTTTTTGTCTAAGAGAATATACATCGTTTGGGTCATTAAACTAATGGACAATTTTAATTTAAACCGAGATTAATTACGCGAGTCTGGTATTTTAAAAATTTTATCAGTGTTACTGTTATATCCATTAATTTTTGTTTTTTTTTTTTATGAAGGTGATTCAATCTTTTCAAATTGAATATCATTGTGCATGTATTCCACGTATTTTTTGTTTTTACTCTAATCCCATTTTTTACTTTCATTTTTTATTGTTTTACTTTTTAAAAAACAGACGTAAGTACAAACCGTCGAAATATACTGAAACGTTGGCCAAGACTACAAAATTACCTTTTCCGTGAAATATTAGTGTTTTTTTTATTATTTATAATAATAACATTATCAAACAGTACTCTACATCATTCTTCGTTTTTTTTCGATAGCATGCTTTAAAAGTTGTTTATAGCATGAACATTATATCTTGAATTTATCGAATGCAGCATATAAACCATATTTTATAATCAGTTATAATAATACACAATTAAGTCGAATATCCCGAGAAAATGAGTATCCGCGCAAAAGCGATTGCATGCTTGCGCGCGTGTAAAACGGTCTTCGCATTAGACACATCTCTCGTACATTGTCACCCGACTTCTGCTGCACTTTGTTGGCGAAGCCCACACCACACGGGCTATGGCAGTGGGCGGCGGCACGCGGTGCGTAGGCGACGCAACAGTTTGAAACTGATACCAAAATAAACAGAGTGCGACAATAGCGCACTTCCGAGGGTAACAATGGACAGAGAGAATTTATTCGCGCAAGGTTTGCGGAAAATTGAGTTATTAGCGGGCAGAATGGACTTCTTTATGGGTCGCGAGTGTGGATTCCAGATCTGTATTGAAAATCCGGATACAAAGGATTCAATTTGTAAGACTGTCGAGATTGATTGTTAAATTTAAACGTGTAATAATGTAATACTGCGACGGTAACAAGATCTGAAAGATATACGGAAAGCAGACGTGTCAACTGATGTTAACGTGTCAAACCTATCCATCGGTTCATCTCTGTCTCGTATGAGCCAACATTTGCGATGGTAGGCTAGAAGTAGGAGTGTGTCCGATACGATAAGGCAGTGTGTAGCAGTCTCGATACCGGTGACTTCTCTCGCCGAGGACAGGTAATAAATTCAGATAACACGAAACCAGGCGGGGCCAGTCAAGCGCCTCCTTTTACCAGGAGAACATGATTAGCCAGGCATATCTTATTGCTTAATGCCGTGATTATCGGCGTTACAGACGCACAGATTTATTGCGCCGACTCGTAATAATACTCTTCGCGAACCGTCTTCGGTTCGTCGTCATTATTTCTCTGAAATCGTGGATGAGCGATGGTCGAGCGCCATAAATCAATGTCATTTTTCCATGAAGTGCCAGTGCAGCTACAATGAGAGGGGTTAAGGTGCCAAGAAAAATATTGTAACCGTCACTTCGGCAACACGGACATTCGTCAAATCACGACTCTTCAGACTTATGATAACATATTGACGAGATGATATTGAAGTTTAGTTTAGTTTTCTAACATCTCTGATATTTAAAGTTATGATTTCGCCATTACCATCGCGTCGTATATTCTAGCCAAATTGGCTGTCCGGGTTCAAATCTTGGCTGAAAACTACTGTATCATACGGTTTATCTGTACACCTTTTAATTGGTGTACAAAACTGACAGTTATTACTCTCCTCTTGTATACACGTTTACTGTGTATCTAGACAACTCGGTTTGCCCAATAAATATAATTTATTCGCGAGAAAAAATACTGTAAAAATTTGCATCGGCAAGTAATTTGCGGTTACTACGATACAAAGTGAGCGAAACACGGCCGAGCAATTATACATTCGGGTATTAATTTCTACGTCCAGCCTCGTTTAATTCAGCGCAGCGACTCGTAAATTTGCCATTTTATTTATTTTATTATCCACAAAGCGAAGGAAATAATGATACAAAGAAAAACGAGTGCACAAACACACACACACAAGAGCCGGGCATATCGCATGATTGCCAAACATAAATTTCACGGACGGTCGGCCCGCGTCGGTTCGCGTGAGACCGGCTTCACGTTCGTACGTGTCTGAGCGGCAAAAGGTGTGAAAAATCAGGCGATCGACTATTCTATGCACTTTGACATCGATTCATAACAGCCGAGAACAATGGGTCTGTGAAACCACTTCCAAAGTTCAAACACCTTCTTGCTCATTGCTGAGCATCGTCGTCATCATCCTTCGATCGTCTTGCCCATCTCTGATCGCGATCCTGAGCGTTGCTCAGTGCGACGCATCATATCTGGTCCACAGTCTGTCCCAATTGTTACTCTTCGAGCTCTGGTCAATAATTCTCAATCAATTTTCCATAAGCCCCTCTTTTGCCTTCGTTGTTTCGATGCAGTGTCAACCTGCCTACATCTAAAGATTAGGCGGTTTTTTTTTCATCAGGTTCATAATATCTGGTCCATAGCCTATCTGTATTGTTAATCTTCGATCTCTGGTTTATAATTCTCAATAAATTCTCCATCAGATGCTCTTTTCCCTTCGTTATTTCTATGCAATTTCGAGCTGCCTGCATCTGACTGGTTTTTTCATCTGGTTCATCATATTTGGTCCATAACTTGTCCATATTATTACTCTTTGAGCTCTAGTCGATATTTTTTTGTCAATTTACCACTAGACCTTCTTTTACCTTCGCTGTTTCGATGCAGTGTCGAGCTGCCTGCATCCAAAGGTTCGGCGGGTTTTTTCGTAACGTGCAATTAGCCAGTAAAATATAGATTGCCCCCTCCTTCTTGCTTCAGTTCACACGCCATTGGTTGCCTCGGGAGGCGAGCAGCCACTGCGGATTCCATTTTTAACTTCTCAACCCATTCCGGAAGATCTTTAGCCGAGATTAACCCGCATTAGGCCGCGCTTTAAAAAAACACCCAAAACGTGCAATTAGTGCCGATCATTTTAGCACCAAATATTAGCGCAATTACGATCTGACTAGCAGGAACGCGAGCTCCTAAACAATATGTACATAATCAAAGATTCCAATTCGGATTTGTAATTCAAAATCGACAATTTGAGAGCGTCTTACTTCGTAATCACTCGGAATATGCATACTTACAAAAACAGCTATAAAATATTATTTACAATAGAATTTCTAGCAAATTTATACGATAAATAATTGGTTTAACGATTACCCGCGTTTTGTACGCAATTAGTAAACAAATATTTTTTAAGGTTAGTTCGTTTATCTGATCGTTGTTTCAGTATCGCATCATACGGAAATCACAATATAACATTAGCTCCGCACGTAGTCATTAAATAAAGTAGTGTTCTTTATCATTTATATTTTCGTTTATTATTATTTTAATTTGATCCCTTTTACATTTTTTTTCTCCGTAGAACACTAACGTGTGTACACTTCACGATAGAACGTAGCGAATTACGTAAGTTGGTCGATCATCTTCACCGCGATAACCTAATATAAAATGGTATATATGCATTATTTTAATTTAACCCTCCGTGTTAATTCACCGATTATTTGAGTATTAATCCAGTAACCAAATAGGCATTGTAACTACTTCCCGCACTATTCTAACAACTAGATGTAATGCATCACGATGAGAGATCGATCTGTACTTTAAGGCGGTTAGTCTGAGAGCGAAGGCCGACACGAATGGCGGCAGTCAGGTAGCGGATTGGTCACCTTTACTTTTGTTTCTTTTTGCTTTTGTTTTGCCTCCCCCGTCCCCACCCGACCCCAGACTAAGGGGCTCATCTGCAACGCCGTCTTGGTTCCTTTCAGGCTGCGGAGTCGCCGAAGACATCCCCAGTTCGCCCCCGAGCCCCGCCCGGCCGACTATCAACAACAACACCACGCACCTGAACCACAACCACGGCAGCAGCCCGTTCCGCTTCGACGAACTGCGCAGCCCCTTCCGGTTCGCGGACGACCCCGGCCCTCTGCCCCCCGGAGCCCTCGTGGGCCGCCTCGGAGACTCGCTCATCCCCAAGGGGGACCCCATGGAGGCGCGCCTGCAGGAGATGCTCAGATACAACATGGACAGATACGCCACGCAGGCGCTCGACACCCTGCACATATCGAGACGGGTCAGGGAGCTGCTGAGCGTGCACAATATCGGGCAGAGGCTCTTCGCCAAGTACGTGCTGGGGCTGTCGCAAGGCACCGTGTCGGAACTGCTGTCGAAGCCGAAGCCGTGGGACAAGCTCACCGAGAAGGGGAGGGACAGCTACCGCAAGATGCACGCGTGGGCGTGCGACGACGGAGCCGTGATGCTGCTCAAGTCTCTGATTCCTAAGAAAGGTAAGAGGCCCGCCGCCGGCCTCTTCCGAAACTCGAGATAAATCTGGACGCCCTTAACGTTCACTCATGTCTCGCGTAGATACGTCTCGTTGTCGCGGTCGGTTCGTATTCGAAAATGCAATTCTTCTTCGACCGCTCTGCGTCGGTGCTGGCACCATACCACGCTACGTTCTGCCCCGCAGAATGTTCGAGCAGGCCGTGGTATGTGGCGAGCACCGGGCTCTGTGTCGGAAGACTGACAGATGTTAGACTATTATCAGGTACTCCTATTAACCGTCGCCAGTGTAACGCTAAGTGACATCCCATACGTGTGAAGCTGAGACCTGTCCCCGCTCATCCGTAACCTCTGCCTGATGGTCGCGTAACATTTGTGAGCCTTCACTTTGGGAAATGCACCCCGAGATTTCATTTTCGAACATGATATCGAGTTTTACGTTAAATAATCTTCCCGCCTTTCCGCCTACACCTGATCTGCCGCCTACCGCCCTTTGCCATCTACAGATTTATCTTTGGAGTTTCGGAATCGGCCGCCTGCGCTATCTTCTATGCTTTCTGTGCCCTACTGTCTTTAATGCTTGCTATGTTTATGAATATGTATTTAACGCTTGTCTATTTACAATATGCGGCCTGAGTGCGTTCAACTAACACCCTCTTCTCGCGAATCTCGCCCTGGTTGATCAGTGAAATTTACCTAAGCCACGGTAACGAATGCACCACTCTCCACTTGACATTTATCGCTTTCATCATGTCTATGTATGTGTATATTTTGAATAGATGGCTCGTCTCTTTGCGGGAATCGTCACGCCAGAGATGGTCGTTGTTAGGAATCGGTAAGATGCTAATAATAATGGTTATTACTCATAGAATTCTCATCCCCGGAAAGCGTGAAAGTGTAAACTATCCTCCTCGCCGATGATCGCTGCAGTCAGCACTTTATGACACGCAACCGTCCGCCTTGTGATCGTTCTCACTTCGTATAGTTTCCGGCTCATTAAAGCCGACATCTTCAGTTAATGGTCGCGTCCCTCCTTCTGCACCTACCACCTTCCCTCGTCTCCCGCATTTCCCGCCAAAACAAACACTTTGGGCGCGAAACAGTCCGCGTTGCTATCGATTTTGTAAACATGTGCATTGTCTCCGGTAAATGCGTCCAACATCCTCCGACCAAAAACAACACACATTTCAATATTAGTCCGAACTTCTTAGTGGAATTGCGCGAAACCAGTTTCGAAACCTGCAAAGGCCACTCCAATTTGCAATAATCTACAATCCCGCATTATAATTGCCGTTTTAATAACGACTCCCATTTGTTATCATATTACCGTAATTGACGCATGTCTCGTGTATGGAATGTTTTTTTTTCGACTGGAATTATGCGTTTAATTCTCCCCTATACCGTGTCAAAGGGTTTGCCGACAGACTTCTTCTTAACTCGAAATGGCCGAGGCGACCTCCTGCGCCTTCTCGGAATATCTCGTTTCGCGTTATTTATTTTCGCTAACTATTATTTAAATGACGTTTGACCTCGGACACCGAGGTGTACTCTTTCCCGATGGCAATCGGTAATGTAAAGTTTCGTAATCCTCGAGGGTCACGGAACGCCGAAGGACGAAGACGAAACAATAGTTTGAATAGTTACATTACAATTTGCATAAACAAATCGTCGGTATCACCTTCGAGATACGATGCGATCGAGAACTCTAAATATTCCGTTGCGAGCGCATCATCCATAAATTAAGCATTATCGCGGCAAAACAGACTCTCTTTTTAAAATAATAAATTTCAATAAACTTCTTCTTTTTCACACCGCGGCGCTATTGTTGCGGCGTGCCCTATCGGGGATATTTCCCACGCTGCTGTTACACTACCCATTTTTTCCTGGCGGCAACTAAACGAAGCTAGACGCAGAAATTCATAACGTCGAAGATATTTTGCAGAAGAATTTTCTATGGATTGTGGCGCAATAATAAGGTCATTAATCAAGCTCGCTAGTGGCAGTATTTAATAACTGGTGATAGCTAATTGCCATACTGGGACGGCGGTCGCCTCGCACCGCTCATTTTCTACCGAGTATGGAAAGAACTCGAGCGATCTCGCATTCTGTTCGAAAATTTCCGCGTCAGGATTTCGAATCATTTACGAACAGGGTCGATCATGCTACGCTTTCAGGCGGTTGATATTAGTGTGGGAAATAAATCTTAGATATGACGTAACGCGAGTTTATAACATATTTACTCAGTTTGTAGACTTTAATCTGCCGCGTTCACATCTCGCCAACTGGAAACATTTAATAATTGGACATACAATGCATCACTTCGAAGAAAATATCTACACATACCTGACTACAAAAATCCCAAAACATCTCGCAATCTAACTTCAAAAACTAATCGCAATTACTTACAACCGTTTGCAATTAATTATTTACGATTCATGCGTACAGTATTACAGTTATAAAATATTTTATTTAAGGTACGGCTAAAATATGCTGAAAATTCGGCTTTGCCGTCAATAAAACCAAATTTAATTACAAATAACGAAGTTAAGGACAGAAGTTTTCCCGAGAATTTTTCGATACGCAGAAAAACTACACAATCCTAACGAAGTCATCGTATTTTAATATCAAATTATACCCTCCCTAATAAATGGCCAAATAGCTACCAAATTTTCGTCATAACAGACTTTGGCAGGGGTTTGCAACGAAAAGGTTTAGAGAAACATAAAAAACATTTTTTTCTGCCGTCATTATATCCTAAAATAGAAGTGTGAGTTTTTGAGTTGAGAAGAAAGAGATTTTTGAGTTGTTGAAAGATTCAAGCGCGTTGTATGATTTAAAGTATGTAAGTAAATTGCTTACGATAAATTTAATCAAACGTCCCGCCTCTGATTTATTCGTTTTGTTTTATTTACGACGAACAATGAAAAACGTGCCGGTTAAATCATAGAAACATCTAAAAAGAAAGATCCTCTGTGATCTATGGAGCTGTCATAAAGAACAAAAACTGAGACATAATTTGAAGTCAGATTTGGCGCCACTGCCTCATGAATTTCGCCGGGAAAACATCACAAGGCGACCAATTAGAAAATTCGATAATTTGACGAGCTTTTCCCGCCGATTGAGTAATGTTGCCATAAATCAAACATCTTTGCAAAAAACAGGGGGGAAAACTTTAGAAAATAATGTCGTCGGCGAAAAACAGAGCTAAGAAATGAGATTATTAATAATTCATATTTTACAAATTACATGTAAAAGAAATAATATTTTCAAACATTTAAAGTCCTCGAGTTTCAAAAATATAATATTTGCTTAATTTATCACGCTCGTAAAAATGATTGAATTACTTTTATTTTGAATTTAATTAATTCAAAGGGAATATAACATTTATTATAGATTTGGCGTTTAATTGGTAGAACTCTATTTTAATTTCTGTATTGAATGTTAAATTAAATACGGATTTTTTGAGTCTACTTAAACGTATTTTATTGTTAAAAAACAAATAAATTTAAATTTTGTGACAACTTTTTCGCCTATAATTGCCTCAAAAAATGATTTTAATAGTACGGGTTTTTAATTACAAAATACAGCTAAGTAGACTAAAAAAATCAGTGTTTGATTTAACATTTAATATATTAACATAAAATTTATTTACAACATTTTGAGTGTGTCCAAATACTTGTTCACAAATCAGGATTATCTCCAATTATAGGAGTTATAAAAATTTAATAATAAATAAAATAATTAAAATTAAAAATTAAAAAATATTCATTTACCAAGATATATTGACTCACTCATATTTCTGAGAACGAATTGCCGTGGAAATTAATACCTTTTTTGATGGAGAGTATTTAAAAGATTTTAATTGACTCTACTGCACATTACTTTTGATCCGGGTGTAATATTTCATCGAAATTGTCTTATTTGATTCGAAATCAGCTCGCATTTCGTGGTCGCCCAATTCTAGATGAGATAATTGATCGCTCGCGAGTGGGGTCATCTTTCAATAGGTCACGTGACAGGTGTAGTGAGTTATGTGAATTCACACCGAAAGTAATGTGTAATATCTCCCCATTTCCGAGAAGCCGCCGCCCACGTCTCCCTGCAGGACTCACAGCTACAGGGAGACAAGTATCCTTAGAGCTGCGTACTTTGGCCTTTAGAGATTTATTGTTTTAGCCTGCAGTTGATGTTGCTAACCAGAGTTGGATCTGGGATTAACACTACCCAAAAACAGGGCCAAAACTAATGTCAGATGTATTTTTTCTTCTTTTGCGTAATCCTGACGAATCCTAGTGACTTATTTTAGAATCGTGTCCCTGAAAAAACAGTTTTTTTTAAGTATTCTAAAATTGACGATGTTTTATTTATTAAATTCATTGGACAATATATGTTTCTATTGGAGGTCTATTACTATAAACCAATATATTCCAACTTACAGCTGTTTGAAAGTGAGCAAATAATGTTTGTACTAGGTGAGAAATATAAGGGAAAAAATATGAGGAATTACTGTTGGAATAATTTTAAAATACTATACCGTATATTGATAAACATATATCTGTAATCTAAATAAGATTTTAGTAGTTACATCCTTCACCATGAATTCCATTTTCTTTAAATTGTATTTATTGTATCCATATTGTGCAATGTATCCATTCTTCGCAAAATTATCATATTACCTCAATATGATTATTTTTCAAATTAACATCGAGTTCATCAAAGAAGAAATAATATCTATACTAAATTATACGTAAGACGGACGATTTTCAATTGAAAACAGATATTTACATCAACAAAACGCATTAGAGCCATCCAGAGGCGGCGCGGGCGGGTGGCTCCCCTCTCCCTGCACCGGTCCTGCCACTCGGTGCGACAGTAAATAAGCTGGCGCTGCGCCTACTGTCAGATCTGGCAGATTTATTCCCCATCCGGCACTCTTGGTGTCACGGTGTCGAATGCCACCTCTGTCCACCATTTTCTGGAGATCGGCCGATCCGGGACATGATAATCCCGGATTAATTGATCGTGTCGATGTCTATCGGAGATACACGGCCCTGCCCGGGATTTTTATTACTAATATTTGTACATTTATACCCATTCGTCTTACTTAAACCTCTTTTGTTACCTACCAGATAGGATTCTCGATAATTCGACTTGAAGGTGGTGAAATATGAGACTGTCGGTTGATTTATTACGAATCAATTTCGTCTTCGAGTTCTGAGCATCGATTTGTCTTATTTTTATAATTTTAATAGCTGAAAAAGACAGATATCCATGAATTTAATGTTGCATCAGTAAAAACTGACTGCATGCTGTAACTATTTGTATACTTTAAGATATAATCAGCTTAAAATTTTTTTGAATATAAAAATAAAATACTCGTATATTTTGAGTTTATTGCTGATAATGAAAATCCATTTTTTTCATTTGCTGATGAAAATATACGAAGTTCTCAAAACTAATCATGTTTACATAATTAAACTCAAAAATCGGTCTTACATAAGTGCCTTATTTTAATTTTTATATCATCATATTATTCCACAAAGATAATGCCAAATCAATGAATAATATAGTTTTAAAGTCGTGTATTTAAATTCTATTTTGTCCGCTTCCTTAGTATAATGGTACTAGAGGTCCAGGGTTCAATTCTCAGGAGGGTAAAAATAAATACTAGTGATTTTTTATTATTACCCTGGATTGTTAACAGAAGCGTAGGGTTGATCAACAATTTTTGTACTGCTTTCTTAAACAAAAAAATTATTTTTATAATATATATTACGATTCAGATACCAGGGTAACAGAATAATCAATGTATAAAAAAAATTAATTCATATCGGAAATCGAGCACAAAATTTTAATAGTATCCAAGCTGATATAACATTAATACAAGTATATATAATATTTACAGCATTTTGGTAGTTGTAGCGTAATTTAAATACTGTATATTCAGGTCCAAAGTAATATAAGTGTATTGTTTCATTTAAAAATTATTTTATCTTCCCCAAAGTGACCCTACATTCCGGCTTCCCCCTGTAGTCTCGATATTCTTTGATATAGACACTCCATCCATTTGTCTCGCAGAAGGGAGACGGTAGGACTGTTGTTTATTATTTATGATTGAAAACGATTTGTTAGAACGGTAACCCGAAATTTAGTCCATTGTCGGAGATAGGTATCCTCATTGTCTACTGGTTTATTATGCAGGAGATGATGGCACATCAATTCCCTGACAGTATTGTTCCATTTTTAGCCCCCCCGGCCGCCATCTTGATTACGGTTAAGTGCAAAATATTCGAACCACTTTTCGTAAGAAATATCGATTCTTCTTTTCATTCACTTGTCACCCTTCGAGGGTGCTCTGGCCAGCGTCAGCTGTGAGAAAATACGTTCCAATACTTTGTGTAGCTCAATTTTAGCTTCTGAATTATACACAAAAAACTCTAACTTAATTAATGACTTTTCTTAATGGACCCAATGTAGATGACTTCATTTATATGTGGGGTTTTCATTCAAAACGATCAGGAGTGTGGTATCGTTGAAGAGACACGTAATACATATACCTAGAAATATCTTATAAACCTTTATTTATTACAAATTAAACACCTGTATTAGACCACTAATTGAGTATATATTTCACACGACTAGTTTCGAAAACTACAAATGTTTTCATCGACAGAATAAACTATTTGAATTGTGTAACTTTGTTTTAAAATCACTATAAATATTTTATTATAAAATGTCTACCGGTTTCGAAGCTAACCGCTTCTTTATCAAGTCTGATTAATACTAAAACACTATCTAATAAACAATATTCAAAATATTTTGACGGTTAGGGAAAGAACTGAATTATAGTGATTTTAAAAGCTTCTTACCCTAACCGTCAAAATATTTTGAATATTATTTAGTAGAAAGTGATTTAGTATTAATCAGTCTTGATAAATAAACGGTTAGGTTCGAAACCGGTAGACATTATAATTAAGTTATAATAAAATATTCAATGTCATTTTAAAACAAAGTTACATTTTAATTATAAAAAGGAGCATCACAAAGTTTGTGCTTCAAATATAAATAATAATTGAATTGTATTTAGTGGAGGCTTCCACACTTTACATTAATGTTTGCAATTAAATAATAAAGAAAAATATGCTTGATCTCTGAATACGTTATATTTTAAAATTCAAAACCATTGCAGTTTTTGTATCATATCATAATTTACGCGATATGTTAAGGTTATTTCATTAAAAGCAGCGAATGCAGACATGAAAAAGCATACAGGGTTTCTTTTATTAGTCTCGTACGTACATTCGAGTTGAATGTTGCCATACTCTGATAAAATGAGTAATAAAATAGCCGGCAAAGGTAATAATTAATAGCCAGCGCGTCCGGCGTCTAGCGCCGGAGATCTAGGAAGCTCGCGCATACATATAGCGACGGACAATTCAAAATGCTCCGTTCCGAAATTCTAAAGTCCATAGAGGAGCGTTCGTCAGAATGACTTCCTCCGTTGCGGCGGAAGCGACCCTGTTAAAAGATGGATTCTTTTGAAATCCTAACATGAATTTCCGCGAGCCGCGGACCTTTTTGGCAACTTTGACAAAAGGACCTGACGGATGCCGAGATATTTTATGAAATTGTAATATATTCTTCTGATAAATTTTCACCGCTGCATATATATATATAAAGTCTAGGAACAATTGACTACTAGTTTTAAACTATTCTGTGTCAGAAAATGGCGTTTGGAGTATCAATTTACCTCTTAAATCGGGTACATATATGATAAATTAATTAATTATTATTTATATAAATCAAAGCACCATTCACGATTCTACTGAATTATTTTTTGTGAGCACTGTTTCGCCTTTCGAATACATTATTAAGCAACTATGTATTACAAAAAACAGATACACCTATTTAAGTACAAAATTTATTAAAAAAACCTGTGAAATTAGATTCTGCATATATGCATTTTTCTAAGCTCGTTCTGAACATATATACAAAATGTTTCCTGTAAAAATTAATTAGTGTAGTATGTTTTCTTTCTTTCTACCTTTACCCGTACCTTTTGGTGCTTGAAACTGTTTGAAACAGACGACTGATCTCTATTTTGAAATATGTTTTCAAAAAAGAAATATGTCTTATATTGAACTTTTTTGTGCATTTTTAAATAGAATATCAATTATTTTAAAATCCCCTAAAAGGTAGCAGTAATAAGTACCCGTTATCTTATAATTATTATTGTGTGGTAGGCAGAGTATGTGTAAAATTTTCCTTATGATCGATGCGAGCTTATGACGCGGCGAATTCACAAATATCCACGAAGAACTCGTGTTTTTTCAATGGACTATCTGTTTCATTTGACGCACGGGATCGACAGAAAAAATGCAAAACAAATGACAGACGAGAAAATCGTATTTGCATTGCGAGGTGGACGGAACAAAGAATTATAAATCTGTACCAGAGACAATAGCCAATTGATACAAGGGCGGAGAGGGGGGAAATTGCCACAGAACGGGCGAGGAGGGTCATCCGAGGACATCACGTCAAAGGGTCGGTCATATTACGGACCTATTCCATAGATGCGGGCTCGTTTATCTGTCGCCATCTTTTTACAAATGTCAGCGAAATTTCAAACGCTCGTGTTCCTTTTATGAACACGGCTTGGTTTGTCAATAATATGTTTGAATAACAATATTTTTCCGTAAAAAAAATTACCTACCTTATTGTCACATTCGAATCATAAATCTGCAACATTTTCAACGAAAAACTATAGATATTACATAGCATTTAATCATGTTTTTATATTTTTTTAAATATGAAATTATCTTGCATTTCCGCCCGGAATGGTTCATGGGCCATTAGATTGATTGTAGTAATAGTTTGATCCTAAATTGAGAAAGAAAAGATGATCAGTGTTACGTTAAGGTGACCAGCCTTCGACATTAAATAATACTCAACAGTAAATAAAACTTCATTAAGTCAGTTCATTTAATCTTCACATTCGATAGAAAATGCTATAACTAGGCGAAACAAATGTAAAAAAAATAGTTTTTAATGTGTTTTTAACAATGAAATATATATTACAAACAATATTTTATACATAAAGATTTTTTAATAACAGCTTATTGCCTGTATTCCCAATCAGGAACCGAGCTTGGACAAACGTGAATTGTAACCTAATATAACATAACGTAATTTAACCTAACGTGATAGACTTTAAAAAATGCAGATATTGACCTCGGAGGGCAAAGGAACGGAGTTCAAAAATACAAGTGTAGGTTGAACCCAAAAAGACGAGTACGGAATGAGCACAAAAACAGCCCAGAGCTCCCGTACCATCCGGTCACGGAAACAAACGTATCACCGAGTTATCATTTATGGATATTCACGTCGCAGTCTACACTTGAAACATTGCATGTCCGGTCAATTGTTTCTCATAAAAAAGGCGAAACAAACTGTGGGAGCTTTCTTTATTGGTCGTTTATTCCATGTCTTTTGACGTACGATCATAATATTGTTTGGGGACGGTTTTTGCACACCTGTTTATTGCAATAACAAAAAAACAATTTTGTTAAATAAAATATTACAATATGAGGTACAAAAATTCATATTTTTTTTAATGATTTGTTTATTACAAATTATTATACTACTTATTTTTCTTACAACATTATGAGTGTCTCAATACTTGTACATAAATCTGGATTATCTCCAATTAAGGCTTATTTTTTACATTATTTTTTGACACCGCAACATACTTATATGAAAAAGAAAATGGATGTCTAAGAGGCATTTAGGAGGCTCTCAACGGTCATAGGCTTGGTCAAGTGATAACTTTACACAGTGTAACATTCACCAATTCTACCCATGATTGACAACCACACTTCTCAAATTTTTGAAACTTCTAGAAATATCACACTTGTACATACTGTGTCACATAAATTTGTTTGACATTTTAGAGATTTTTACAAAAATAACGCTTTGAAGATTAAATTTCATAAACTAAGCATTTTCCTCCTTGAGGTTTGCATGTTTATTTGTTACACAATAAGTCTTGAGTTCGATTCCCGGCAATCAAAATTTGCAAATTCTTCCAATGTATAATGATAATTTGAAGTTTTACCCTTTACTTGGTTCTGAGCCGTAATCACTTTAATTTGTGATGTTTTTAACTACTTTTTTTTCTCAGTTACGGCGTTCTTTTTCGGGGCCGTTAGTCAAAAGCATTGATACCGTTCCAAAATCGGAATACTTCTCGATTTGCCTTATTCGTTTTCCCGATATGTGTCTTTTTCCTCTGTTTTATTCGTCTGGTAACACTGACCGGACTAATTATACAAACGATATAGAGAGACAAAAGACAGCCGGATTGTGTTCCGGGTTTGAATTCGCGATATGGATATTGGCGGGAAAGATTCAAACTTAATATTCATTCGGACGCCATAGATAAAAAGAAACATTTTTTTTATTCTGTAGTGATGTTCTCGTTTCCATTGATAGTAACAAAAAATATCTGGATTATCATGTTATATCGACTTTTTTTGTACTACACAAATTGAACCGGGATCTTTTATACATATTAATGAATTGTCCGCCTCTGCAGTGTAATGGTCAGCACGCTCGGCTACTGTTCTGGAGGTCCCGGGTCCGATTCCCAGGGTGGGTCAAATAAATATATGTGATTTTTTTCACTCTAATATTTATTCAGTATCACCCTGGACTGGTACCTGAAGCGGAGGGCTGATCACCTTTCCTTCGTGTGTTAACGTTCAAGATACTGCGTCTATATGATATAGTGCCCTATGCACCATTGGGGTGCGGATAAGGGTTTGAACAACGATTTAAGTTTTCAGACATTAACGTGCATCATTTAAAAAAATAAGGAAACATGAAAGTAAAAACATATAAATACATTCATGGTTTATTTCAAGCACTCATTCTAGTGTGTTTTTACGTAGGTACTGTGATACATTTGTTTTCACCATTTGCACGCAGTCTGCAAATGGTTCGCATCGACAAATTTAGTGATTCACCATTCACCACCCTTATTGAGGGGTTGTTTTGTCTATAAATTCGACCGCTCCGGATTCAAACCCTCGTTAGCCCGTTACAGTTCCAAACACTTAGCCATGGGGCCATTGGTAAACTTTTAGGGCCATTAATGGAAATCAAATTTGCTTCAAACACGGACATTTAACTTAATAAATACCAATAGTTTTATGTTTCGTAAACTAAGAAAATATATTATTATGCATTGTTTATTGGTTATATATAAGTAAAATTCATTTATTCTTATTATTTTGATCATCTTAATCAAATGATAAATAGGGCACTGCACTCCTACAATCGTTACAATAATAATTTATCTTATGAAACCAATATTACCATTTTACCATTGCTATAATCGTTTATCTTAAGAAAGCAATATGACCATTTTATCATTACTATAATCGTTTTATCTTATGAAAGCAATATGGCCATTTTATCATTACTATAATCGTTTATCTTATGAAAGCAATATGATCATTTTATCATTACTATAATCGTTTATCTTATGAAAGCAATATGGCTATTTTATCATTACTATAATCGTTTATCTTATGAAAGCAATATGATCATTTTATCATTACTATAATCGTTTGTCTTATGAAAGCAATATGACCATTTTATCATTCAAAATTGAAAACAAAAATAGTACCTACTTAACAGGACCATTTTTTTACTGTAATTATTCAAGATTTCTCTGTCTTTTCATATGTAGATTTAAATGAGAGCAAACGGGACGAAAACATAATCCGGAAAATGCCTAACCTAACCTTGCACTAACGCGCGTAATTATTTTCTCATGGGAAAACTAGGTGGCAACACTGTCTCCAACATCTAATTGGTTCGGGTCTCGGCTAACTGCTTTCGTCCCAAATCCCCTAGACATTATGGTGATCGCATCCTAACACCAACTTTTCCGAATACGGCAATATTATTATTAACACCGACGACAATGAATATTAGTTTATCCATAGGGCGTCCATGATTTATCAAACTTTGCAACTTAGCTTAAAACTTTCGGGATATCGGAACGCAATTTATAAGACAATCGAAATATAATTACGAGTGCAAAGGGAAACATGTGAATTTTGTAAATCCATTTATTTTTACTGTTTTATATTAAATGTCATGTACATATTTAATTTTCAATCAAAGAAACCAATAACTTGTTTAATTGAATTTTCCTATCTGGTTTGATCTTTTGAATATTAAATACTCTTGTCTAAAAGGTTTTTATTTCAATTAAATAAAGCTGAGTGCCAATTTTATAACTTTAAGCATGATTTCAACTACCGAGTCATAAGTAAGAATACCAGCATGTATATTTGTACAACAAAAACTAAGAAAAATATTGAAAGTATTAACAAGATAACGGGGCTAGTTGTTTTACAATTTTTTTGATGAAATTTAAAATATTTGAAGTTTTTAGCTCTCTCTCTCTCTCTCTCTGTCATGTAATTAGTTATGTTAGATGTCAACAAATTAAAATACTTAAACTGACCCCGCATACTCAAGCTGGCCGGTGATGTTCAGGTCCCGATCAAAGCATTCTGATAATCAGTGACATACTTTACTTAGTGTCTCATTATTCCTTTTCATTAAACAAAACATCTCCATTCACCGACGCTTAAACATATATTTCATTCTTCGTTGTCAGATCGAACCTAAAAAATTCGTCTTGTCTATCTGAAAAGATTTAGCTATGGTTTATATTTAGTGTTGTGAGCATTAAAAAATAATGTGTCACGTTGTCAAACTCATTTCCAGTCTGTTTGGTTCATTTTTTGTTTCATCTATTGTTCATTTAATTTTTTCTAGCCTGTCAAAACTGTCGTCCATCTTCCATAATATAGAACGGACGCGGTGGCTTCTGACTAACGTTTCCTCTCACATCTTCATCATCGCGACTTGCGAGTTAAAATAAAATATACTCATTTGAAGTCTTGTAATCTGCATTCATTAGGGTGGTAAATGATGACAAATATTGTTTTCCACATTAAGTTAATGACGCTCTCCGACCAGAGGCAGTCCCTCATGTTCTTAACATATTTGTCTTAGCGTTTGAGCACAATATACATGTCCGACAGCCGACAGACTCCCACGGACGTTTTCCCTTTCACAATCGCCAATGATCACTCTATAAACTTCCAGAATCCCAGCATCACACCTAATTAATGAAATGTTGACATTTTCTCGGAAAATGCATTACATTTCGGTTTGAAACAATTATCTCTTTCGCGTTACTTAATCATAAAGCGAAAAAGTAGATTGATGCAACGTTATCTCGATTGTAAAATTACAAAAAAAGTAATTAAATAAGTTTCATACTTCGTTTAACGTATTCCAGCGACAAAAAACCTATGGACGTGAACAAATAACAAATTTAAGAAACAAATAAAAATTTGCCAAATACTTCATAATTTTACTATTTTTATCGACATTCGTGGTATGCAATTCTATCGCGCCGTCACATCTCTAAAATAGTTGGGTCTTAAATTAGTAAATTCTTTGGTGCAAATATGATTTTTAAAAATCGAAAGCGAGTGTCGCTTGTCACGCGCGCCCAGAATCTCGCAGTTGCAGCACCGCACTATTTGTCGATGCGACCGCACCGGGCGTTCGTCGACCTCTCGGCGAGCGCTGCCAAAATATGTCTCATTGTGAATTTAATTTCAGCCAGTTGAGGGAAACTCAAGATGGACGCCGAGATTCGCAGAGGACAACCTTGCAACAGTTGTTACGGATAATCTCCTCGAATAAAATCACTCGAATACAATGAGCTCCTCTTTGGTACACTTTGGTGTTGAAACACAAGCATAGTCTTGTGTGTGGCGTGAGCTAATTTGCAACGGTTGACTAAGTGATATAAATGAAATATCAGAGCTGTCTCTAAACTCGAAATTTATTAGGAAAACGCATTTTCAAACCCATGACAGCGAACATAACTCATCCCCCTTACAACACTTATATTAAGTTTCCCATGAACCTTGCATCTATTATCAGATGCACACATTATTATAATTACGTATTACAATACGTATTATCATAAATTACATTCTATAAGACACATCTTAAGGTATAAAACGTTTCTTACTAAATTATACATACTCCTACCTACCTCGATAGATTCGATTTACTAAAAATATACCCCACAAACATCAGTGCCTACTAGACTTATCATTATACATCAATCAAACTAGTTAACTAAGAAAATATTGGATCACGCAATGTACAATCGATTTTTTATTCATATATTTACACTACCGATTCTCGCCATAGAAATAATCGCTACACAAATACCGATCTGCGTATTTACGTCACTATACAAAAGAAAACAAGACTGCCATATTCTGAATTTGAAATTTAAGTTATAATTTTCTTAAAATCAATCAGGTTCGTGACTTTCCGAACCCATTTTTTTTTTAAATGAACTTTTTCGTTTGTAAAATAATGCACTAATTTAACGATTTGTTTCGTATGTTTCAATATGGCCGGCGAAAGTATGAAATTTCGACTAGTCGGGTAGCTAAGTGAATTAGGACGCTCAGGTGGGAACCAGTAATCAAACAAAGCACACTTATACATTTCTAATCAATGGGGGGAGGGGGGTGTTTTAAGCTGATTGCAAATATCGTTCCGTAATGGATCGGACGAATGATTGACGATGATTCCCAAGTTTTTCACATCACGCGAGAGTCGGCGGCTAAAAAACGAATGTTCATTTTCGCGCCGAATTACTCCATAGAACACAACACTAATCAGACGGCAGACGCGGAAAACCAATGGAAATTCGATTTTAGAACGAACTCGAAACGAACGGCTAGAATTTGCAATTATTTTTATCGATTATGGAACAGAAAATAAATATAAGTGCACGTACCTACATGCCCCTTTAACTATTGTTGTCTCCCGTAAATTATTACCGCACATGTTAAAACTATTACCTAAGTACCTCGAATTTTATAGCTATTTAAGGACCGTCAGTCCATTTAATCTTCACATTCGTTTGTAAATGCCATAACTAGGCGAAACAATTGTCACAATATTAATTTGTATGTATTTTTTAACAATAAAATACAACCGGGTAGACTCAAAAAATCTGTGTTTAATTTAACAATTAATACATAGATTATGGAACAGTTCAAAATTTAAGTAGGTACCCACGCATAATATAAATGTTGGCAGCACTGACGTGAGTATTATTCGAGTGCTCATTTATTTTCTATGCATTCATTTATTTAAATTTTATCGTAAATCGCGTAATCTCACGGGGCACGTTTTCAACTTTCAAAGCCCGTGGAACGACATGTCAAATTTGAATTTTAAAACTCTTAATTCTTTTAATTAACGTGTGCTTTCTTTTGTTTCTTTTTTTTCGTGCAAGGTTCGTGGAAAGCCCGCGTTATCTTTGAATATGAAACTAAATCAAACTTTCAATAAACGACCCTCGGACGTTTGGCGCTATTCTGACAACTTACCGTTGATGTGTGAAAACTATTAAGAATGTTGAAAGACAACTATAAAGAATATTGAATGAAAATTGTGAAAACTATTAAGAATATTGGAAGAAAATATACTCTACACTTTAAAAAAGGGTCTAGTGGTATCTAAGCTAGCACCATAGTCATTCCTTTTTACTCGTAGATATAAAATTTTAACATATTTTTTCACGTCTACGTATTTCTAGTACGTGTTTAAATATCACATTTCTGACTAAAATATTTCGCTTTTTTTTAATTAACAGATTATAATGACAGAATTCTAAGGACAATTCTGTTGTTACAAATGTCGCCACTTTTTAATCGATAACTGGGCTAAATTAGTAATAAAAAAACTCAATTTTACTTTTAAATATATCTCAACATGATGTATTGGAAGAGAAGTCTGAGCATCCCAAGACTTACGACCTGGCATTCGGCTGACTGAAGCGATCACTTTATACACTTGTGTAACGTTCACCGTTCTGTCCATCATTGAACATCCACATTGCATTAATTCTTGAAACTTACATATATGCAATGGTCTCAATTTTACGTGTATATTTTAACGAATAGTTTTTTTTTTTTATTTATTTATTTTGTAAACATTACTTGGGGTGGTAGAGAATATCCCTGTATTTCCGGTTAAGTACTTGGGAGGTGTTAGGTGCCTAGTTCCGTGGGTGATGTATGTATTGTGGTTTAACATATAGCGGCTTCAAGTACGCACTAGAATGCCCTGAATATATCTGGCCGATATAATAAAATAACGGTGGCAAGTCCTTGAACTACGTATTGCACATACATGCGCTTGGATTAAATAATTTCTTTAATTTTTTAAACACGCCACACTGCGATGCTCAAACCATGTGTGTATCGTAACACATGTATATCCGAATAACATTTCTATAACCGCGGTTTGGTTTTAAAATACACGAAGCATTCGAGGAATAATAATGTAAAAACCGGTGACCAGTTACAAAATAAACTAAGAACACCATATTTTGAAATGTTGAGATTTGAAACCGTAAAAATATATAGAATAAAATAATAACTTTGTATTTTTTAAAAATAATAACTAGGATTTGAACGGCGACCGGGTTTCATCGTAATTGACATCATCAGACTGGTGTGAGGCTAGACAAAATTCTGTGTTAGCTCGTACGACGGTCGTAAGCCCCGTAAATGCCCAGACTTCCATATTCTTCTTCATCTGTGTTGAGATGTCAAAAAATATGAAAAATAACTCCTATAATTGGAGGTAATCCAGATTTGTGAACAGATATTTGGACACACTCAAAATATTGTGGATATAATTTCTGTAAAAAAATGATAATTGATTGATTCGGTTCTACCGATGTTCGTTGAAACGCGTCTCGGTTATCCAATTCTGATGGATGTTCCGACACCCTTAGACTAGAAGAATGGTAGGAGGTGGATTGTAATCAGTAATCAGACGATGATATACGAGGAACATTTTTCCAAAGTCTTGTAAGCTGGCACTACCCTTTTTCAGACAGCCCCTCCACTTTTGGAATCTACCCGTAACCAAACGACATGCAATACTTCTTGTCGGGGAGACCGAGTTGAAATAGTATAAAATGGGGGTTGGTGATTATCGAGCACGCGATTTCAATCATTAAATCCCGCATACATTCATTCTTCCCTCCCTACAGCTGTGTATATATGTGTGCTTATAAGAAAATTTGCATAAATCAATATCTCAGCTGGAAGGACATTAGCTCGCTAGTGTTAGCTCACGAGTATAACATGTCCCGAGTTCCAGCCCAATGCGACAATCAATGAAGGCTCGTTCGACAGAATGTTGCCGGCACGCCAAGTGAATTAGTCGACATGATTTTTTTCGGGTCAGATTACGTTTTTAACGCAATCTTGATGTACCTTAAGTGGTACGCTATGATATCAAGATTCAGCACTCCAATTTGGTTTTTTGACGACATAAACCAACAGTAGGATGAAAGTAGACTGAATGCAGTCAGAATGCAATATCTCAGTGCGCAAAAACGATGTATGATAGATGTTCGAATGGTGAAATAAGAATGAAAGAATGCAAGGCTGAGATAAGCATTATCTAACAAACTAAGGGAGGTGTGTTGGGATGGTTTGGTCATGTGAACAAATAAATGAAAAAAACTTTAGAAGGCAGAGAGGATGAAACGCCACACCACTCTGTCTATGCAGGCATTATTTGCCACATTTACGTATCTCCTATAAAAAATTTTAAAATGTGTGTTGAGGTGGTTTGGATATATGGAACGAATGAGCGAGGAAAGAATGATGAAACAAATTTATGGAGCAACTATGGTTGGAAGTACGACCAGAGAAAAACTTGGCACGATCAGGTATGTCAAATATTTTAATGTGGTCGTATGAGGAGATGCATGAACGTGGAAAGAGTAAAGAGAGTTTGTAAAGACAGAGTGGTGTAGCGTGGCGTTCTATTCTCTCTGCCCAAAGCGGCGTGATGTTTAGTTAGTTACTTAGCTAGTCAACAATAGCCGGAATATGGATACGCGATATTGCTTCCGTTGCGTTGTCGGTTGTCGAGTTGACAACCGGACAAGACCTCTGTTCCTTTGGGAGTTGTGATATCGGGTAACGCGACGTCTCCTAAAATACGACACAATTATAAAGCGAAAATGCGAAAATTCACAAAGCCACGCAAACAAGTGTGTCTCTCGCGGTTTCATAACAAGCGCCGAGAGATTAATCAAACGCGTAATGCATCTGCCTACAAATATCTGCATCTAGATGAGGGAGATTTAGAGCTTCCTCGGAATGCTCCGAAAGATGGCGTTTATTTGCGTCACGCGATATTTTCTCTAAATAATTGATACTTTTAGTCTAAAGCTGTGCTGCCACATTCGTAATTTTGCTCACCCTGTAATTCTTCGTTCAGTATAATGTCGCTGACGTCAGAGGGACGAGTCTTCAAATGTATGTCATCTTTGAGATTTAAAAAGCGTTCGCCATAAATTTTCCGAATATTTTCGCTTCTTATTTTAAGTTGCGGTACGATGACTATTTTAGCAGGTTTTAAACCGCCCGAATTTATTATTATAGGTTTTAATGCAGCTGTCGCTTTTCGGTTATTTATTTCCGAAAACAAAAAGATAAATTTCACAAAACTTCCAAACATATTATTCCGTTTGAGTGTATTTTATTTCATTTCGAATAAATGGTATATCTTCGTCGTATATTTATATGCTTCAAAAATTCTTGAAATAAAACGATTTTTCCAATCGTTTTACGAAACATTCGGGGCCTCTGATACCGTGTATTTGTCAAAATCCCAGCTTGTGTGATTTTGTTTTGTAACCGAACGCTTCCCAATTTGTTTATGGCCAAAGACCCGCGAATCAAAACAAAAGGCGGGTACTTAAATGGCGGTCATTATTGCCCGGCCGCTCGCGAGAGATGGCAACCCCGACGTACAAATCCGCGACAGTAAATTCGCTAACAGCCGCAATTAATCGACATCAAAACCGAATGCGAAGTGCATCTGCCCGAGATTGTTCTATTTCGGAGTCACAATGCGTCCGATCTCAAAACAATACAGCGTGGGCGGAAGCTTCGAGTGTTGACAAAACAAGCTCTCGTTGGCGCGAAGAGCGCGCGACATCTCGCGGATAAATCGCCAGGTTTATTGTGGCGCGAACTTTACGCCTTCGATCAAGCTGTCACCGATCGGCCTTTCTGAATTGAATTTATTCGAGAATTAAGGACAATTTCGCGGCGGTGAGGATTTCTATTGGGTGCTAAAGCGTTCGGCTATTAACGCGATAAAAATAACAACCATCACATTACGCGTTTGATTCTCCTTTTCGTGGATGATGGAAATTTCGCTAACGCCAACATTAAGCACCCTCTTCCGCGGCGTTAATGACGGGCTCCATACAATACGGATCGCTTTTTAATATAAATACACACGGGGCTTTCGGCGATCAACATGTTGAGCTTTTAATGATCCATAGACAATTCTCGACTCGTATTTATAGAGTTTCGTGTCATTTGAGATGTTAAATATTCATTAAGGTTCGTTTATTGTCTGCATTTCCTTTGCGGCAAATGGAATTCGATACTTAACCGCGCGGAAAGTACAAATATCTACTACTTACACGACGTCATTATATACGCCCTAATGCGAATTTATTATGATCCCCAACAATTCAATCACGGTTTACATTAATACTTCATCTAAATAACGTGTTTCGTTGTTTATTTAGGATTTTAAACATCGTTATTATATCTCATGATATAAATCTATTTAGTTATCTAGGGATTTGCTTAAAACAAGCGGATACACTTTTAACTGTTTCCTTTGATCTCTAACTGTTATTGTTTATTTGTATCTGTCTGGTTTCTAACGTATTTTGCATCTGTCAACAGGAAAAGAAGGAATGCCACCCTTCGGCCGCGGAGAGTCCGGGGACATGAATGAAGAGCGGATAGCTCACATTCTGTCCGAGGCATCTCAGATGATGAGAACACCAGCTCCGAACGAAGATTCCAGAAGTAATGATGACTCAAAATCGCCCCACGCGCAGTGCTTGTCACCATTCTCCAACAAGGTACGAATACAAACAAACAAACTGATAATCTTTCTTCTTCTTTACATCCTGTGCCTCATTAATAAAGTTGCTAAGTAATCATATATCTATTACATTTTAAATGACCTCGCTCCCTTTTATCGGGAGTTCAATCCCAGTATCTCTCCTCTCATCCGAATCTATTTTGACGACGATCATTTAATTCCAGGAATCAAGCCAGAACCGGAGACTGAAGAAATACGAAAACGACGATATCCCCCAAGAGAAGGTGGTGAGGATCTACCAGGAGGAACTTGCCAAACTCATGGGCAGGAGGATGGAGGACATGCGGCAGCCCAGAGAAGGATTTCCAGGGTAATTATCATGCTGATTGACATTTCATGGCTCCAGTATATTATTTGGTCTCCAATTTTGGTGAACCTGTCAAAAATTAAATTAACTCGACGTAAAACTCAAAATTTTCAAATCCGTACTCTACGATGATATTCTCAAAAAATAATATTGACTATCCTTTTTTATGTATTGTATATATGATAAGTTTTAATTTTATTGAGGACAGCAAACTTGAGCTAACGAATAGTTTTTTCTTTCCCCATTACCTTAGTGGCCCGCAGCAGCACATGGAGCGCCCTCCCGATGACAACATCCGAATGGCTCTGGAGGCTTACCACAGGGAGCTGGCCAAACTCCAGGGACCCGGCCAGGGTCTTCCACCCGGTCTTCCTCCAGGCATCCCACCAACCCTACCTCCTGGATTCCCGGGACTATTAGCTCTTCAGCACCATCACCAAAACCCCCATCTCAACGGGGGACCCGCCACCGGAGCGGTACAAGATCTCTCTCTGCCAAAGGAAAAATCCATGAAACTGAACGGAATCACTGACGATAAGGAAAAGTCCATTGACGCCGAAGAAGCGATCAGGCATGCGGGAAGCGCATTTAGCCTTGTGAGACCAAAGATCGAGCCTGGCTCGCAACAGTCTACCGGATCCTCGGCGTCAAGTCCGCTGGGAAATAATATCCTTCCTCCAGCCATCACTCCTGGGGAAGAGTTCTCAGGAGCGGCAGCCGCGAGTCCTCTCCAACGCATGGCCTCCATCACCAATAGCCTCATTTCCCAACCTTCCAACCAGACCCACCACAGTCCCTCCCAGCGCCCCCTCAAAGCTGTTCTACCGCCAATCACCCAACAGCAATTTGACCTTTTTAACAACCTGAACACTGAGGATATTGTCCGGCGAGTCAAGGAATCGCTCAGTCAGTATTCTATTAGCCAAAGACTCTTCGGAGAATCTGTTCTTGGACTATCCCAAGGTTCCGTCAGTGACCTGCTGGCCAGGCCCAAACCGTGGCATATGCTCACCCAGAAAGGAAGAGAGCCCTTCATCAGAATGAAGATGTTCCTGGAGGATGACAACGCTGTCCACAAACTCGTTGCGTCTCAGTATAAAATCGCCCCCGAAAAGCTCATGAGAACTGGCAGTTATGGCGGTATACCACGTTAGTACTTGTTTTTTTTTCTACATTGTACTGTTTTAAAATATATTTTACTCATACACAAACATCACACACTACCGATCTTCAATGTGTATATAACAAACACAAATGCAATTTGAGTTTTTTTTTTTCAAAATCAGTTTTTTTATAATTATTTTCTACCCTACCATTTCATTACCCTACCACAAAGTTATCAATGCTTTTAATATACAGAATAAATTTCCTCTTTAAATTTTTTTTCACCAAGATTTTTTTTTTACTGTCGAACAATATTCTTATAAAAATGTTATAATTTTCAGAATGTCCCGCCAACTTGAGCAAAGCGATGCAGCCCACCCAGAAAATGATCTCCGACGCCTCCCAACTCCTCAGCAAGATGCATCAAGAGCAGCATGCCATGATGGGGGGACCTCCCCCGCTTCTGCTCACCCCGCCAGGCTTCCCGCCCCACCCTGCGCTTCTCCGACAAGAACAGCACCAGGAGCACAAGCACCATGGAGGCAAGGCTCCTCCTCCTCCGCCGCCTCCCGTGCATCACTCCCCGCTTCCCCCGCACCAGGGGTCTGTGATGCGCGCTCTCCACCAGCATATCTCACCCAGCGTGTACGAGATGGCCGCCCTCACGCAGGACCTGGATACCCAAACGATCACCACAAAAATCAAGGAAGCCCTCCTCGCTAACAATATCGGTCAGAAGATATTCGGAGAGGCCGTTCTGGGCCTCTCTCAGGGGTCGGTCAGCGAACTCCTTTCCAAGCCGAAACCGTGGCATATGCTCAGTATAAAAGGCAGAGAACCCTTCATAAGGATGCAGCTCTGGCTGAGTGACGCTCACAATATAGACAGACTACAAGCCCTCAAAAACGAACGACGAGAAGCCAACAAGAGGCGACGATCGACGGGTCCAGGAGGCCAGGATAACAGTTCCGACACTTCGTCCAACGATACCGCCGAGTTTTACCACTCTACATCTCCCAGTCCTCATGCGGGAGGCCCGCCGTCCGCTAAGAAGCAGCGGGTACTCTTCAGCGAAGAGCAAAAGGAAGCACTCCGCCTCGCGTTCGCTCTCGACCCGTATCCAAATATGGCGACCATAGAATTCCTCGCCACGGAGCTCGGCCTCTCTACCAGGACAATAACAAACTGGTTCCATAATCATAGAATGAGGCTAAAGCAGCAAGTGCCGCACGGTGGAGGAACCGGAGACATACCCGCCAGGGAGCAGTCTGGTGGCCAGGCGCCCTTCGACCCTGTCCAGTTCCGACTGCTACTCAACCAGCGCCTGTTAGAACTCCAGAAAGAGCGCCTGGGTCTGGCCGGTGTACCTCTGCCCTATCCGCCTTATTTCGCCGCTAATTCTAATTTGGCCGCGCTGTTAGGTCGTGGACTGCTCCCGCCGGGAGACGCCGAACTCGCTCTAGGAGCTGTCAAAGAACAAATCAGCGGCCTAGACTTGAGCATGCCTCTCAAGAGAGAGCCGGACGGCGACGACTTCGAAGACGACGACGTAGAGAGTAATATGGGTTCCGAAGATTCCCTAGACGAGCGAAGCATGATGGACTGCGAAGGGGATGGCGAGGCCGACGGGGAAGGAGACAAATTAGACTCGACACCGCGCGCGGCCGCGACCGGCCCCAGGTCCTCGCGGCGCAAGCCCGCCGCTCCGCAGTGGGTCAACCCCGACTGGCAGGACGACAAGGAGCGCCCCCCCAACCCGGACGAGGTCATCATCAACGGGGTGTGCGTCATGCAGACCGAGGACTACGGGCGGCGCGCCGCGGAGCGCACGGTGCGCGTGGAGCCCGCGGGCGCCGAGGCGGAGGGCGGCGACGGGGCCGCGACCCCCGCCTCGCCCGCGCCCGCCCCCGCCGCGGCCCCCAGCCAGCCTCCGCCCCCCGCCCCCGCCCTACCCGCCCCCCCGCCGGCCCCTCACGAAGAGGCCATCAAGACGGAGGTGGACGCGGACAGATGGGACTATTAAAAAAAAATCGTCGAACGTTGTGAATAAAAACTGTAAAATATGTTAGACAAATCTAGTTAAAATATCAAAGAGACTTTGTTTTGTTTTATATTCTAATAATCTTAGGTTAGCTAATAAAAGAAACTTCCCACACATACGTACTGATAAATATAATCGTACTCGCTTTATCTTATAATATTTATAGAAAACAATTCCGTAGAGATTTTAGCGCGTAAAGGAGCCGCGAAGGTTCGGACGGCTGTCGACGAGCGTGAGGGCATTATTAGAGTGTCGTTACTGTAAAATGATGTATTGGTAACATTAAACTATTGTGGAAGATCGGGGAATCTCGTGCGCGACCTCCGAGTGTGTTTATATGACGGCTTCTGGCAGGGAGCGATGTGTAATATTTACATGCCTAGCGTAAGGAAGAATGGACCTCGAGAGCGAGCACCCGAGCAACTGTGATGAAGGGCGAGTGAGAATTAGGGGACTCCCAGCGATTAGGTACATAAATAATAGTAACTATGAATAGAGGCTTCACCGATGCCTCGAGAGAGGTCTCGATAAGTAAAACAGTATAAAGGCTTAATGAACGTAAGCTAATTTGATATGATAATATACGTGTTCCAGAAGTGTCGGCCAAAGACTTTTGTAATTAATTATTCGTGATTATATTTTGTTCTAACGTGTATTGTTGTAGTAAAACTCTCGCCTCTAAAATTATTATATTAAATATTGTTAAGAAAAACGTGCAATCTTTCATCGAACAAATCGAACCCCGGTACATCATATAAATATTATAAGTAATGTGATTATTTTCTAATTATTATAACATTTAAACATCTTTATTAGTTGATTTGTAATTTAATGTATTTTTTTTAGTTTTGAGACCCCTCGTACTGTAATTAGTAATAGTTATTATTTGTTATGATTTTATGACTTGTCACACAAAGTTATTTCTATTCTACTTATTAAATATTCTATTATTATGATTTAAAATTTTAGAAAATAAATTTTTGCCTCGGGCATTATTAAAATTATTGTTGTTTTATTTTTATTTCTTACGCACATTTTTATTTTTCTATACTTTTAACACATCTATAAAAAAAGACTGCCCTAGTCACTATATTTCTTCTTTAATTGTTTCACCGTGTATATAATACGAGGTAATATGTATCGAAAAATCCCCAAAGTATTGAAGCTCTCATCGGCTATGTAAAAAAGTGTAAATAGTTGAAAATTAGTCAGTCGATGTCTCGGAGGTGACAAGTGAATTAGGGGTAAATTTATCGTCGTCAATCATTCAATAAATGCTACTGGTCACCTTTCCAGTGTTGCACAATATATCCGAAGGGCGTAATAAATAAATTGATTCAAAAGCATATCGATAGTCAATAAGTATCCTTCATTATTCTATGAAATATCAAAGCATTTTAAGTATTTGACGTGGATTGCGGCAGGTTAATTAAGGGGTAAAACTTTGCCCCACTTTATGTAAATATGGACAAATTGTTATTATTTTCAAGTAATCATATTATTCATTCCGATTACTTAAAAAAATATTATTACTCAGCACTGTAACATCAGTTTATTTATAATAGTATTAAAGTTATATAAATCGACTAGGTTTAAAGGGTCAAATCAGACTAACGTAAGTCTTTCGAGGGAACCAATTCCTTGCAAGAAGTAATTCTAATTTTAATAAAATCATAGGTACATAAATAGCTTTTTAATGTATTTAATATTTATGAAATATTTAACAAAATTTTAACACACGATAATATTGGGATGAATGAAGCGCTATTTCGTTATAATTCTACATTGATGATTTCCAATATAGGACATACATCCCTTTACTCACTTATTTATCCGTTTTGTATAATTAGAAATTCTGTAGAAATTTTAATTATCTTTTGTAAAAAAAAATATTTAACTGGCCTAAGAAAGATACCAACGATTGCTTTTAACTGTTAGGTACTGGGTACTACAATATATATTATAAATATTAACTTTCTTTATATATACCATTTTTATCGACCTCTCCTAAGTATGCCTCAGATTTCAGTTTTTTTTATACCTTCACTATTTCCGAGTGATTTGATCTTGCAATTATATACGACAGATAAATTTAATCCAATTTTCAACAATACATTTTTACATGATTTAAAAAATTATTAATTGAATTTTTTTAAAGTTGTATCTTATAACATACGTAAATTAGTACACAGTCCTTTTTTTCTGATAATTGTTGAATTCTGACTTATTGTAGAATACTCAGGAGTGGTTGATATTACTAAATTTCTCATTATTACATTTAAAAAGACTAATGAAATATATATTAATTTCTTTTATATAAAAATACTCAGATAAAAATACACATTGTTTTGAAATTAATTATGGTCTAAATGAGTTGTTTTGATTTTGAAATCATGTATTAACAAACCTGCCAAGTTATTGTAAAGAAGTGTGGTGATTTCTCTTATTGTATTATATTTTAAATATTACATAATGTTTCGGAAAGGAACGGGTATTATAGAAAAGTGTGAAAATTATGTTTTTTTTCCTGCGATTATATACATTATTTCCATAACACAAGACATATCAGTCATAGAAATCGATGTACATAGTTAGTTATACGATGCAATCAGGTCAAACTAAAGAACCATACCGCTAATTCTCTATCTGTTAATTAGCCCCATTAGATACTTTATTCAATTACCAAATCGCTTCATTACAGAAGATTCCTTATTTTTCAGAGCAGTAAAGACAAAAAAAAATGTGTTAAATTTACTATAACATATCGCTCACTCCTTTCAACAACGTCATATATCAAAATACTTGATTGTTCATGAGAACGTTTTCAGTTTAAAAATATAATACAATGTATTAAAAATAAATATCAAGCCACTTATTGAACTTTTTACTGTGAACCAGTTTTTTTTTTGGTAAACCCTGAATGTTTTTTCTCCATTTGAAAAATATTTAGTATGTTTAAAAATAAATAGTAAAACTATACCTTTTCTTCACAATGCAAAAACACCACTTTCTACCCTGTAGCGGGTAAATATTAAGTTAAAAATATGCCGCTTTTGCTGGGATATATGTAGTACATTTTATGGGCATTCCGAAAACATGCTGAACTGAAAATTGACGATTTTTTATTTATGACGTTGTTGAAATTTTCTTTCTTCTTTCTTCGTCAGGAAAATCACTACACTAGCATACAAACAACACTATATACCACTTCCATAGCACTATCCACACACTTACATCTACACAAAATATTCATCACATGCGTTATTAGTCAACATGTGCTAAAAGGTGTTGGCATAGCCCGTGTGGTGAATATTTTGCGTAGATGATAGTGTGTGGATAGTGTATGGTAGTGGTATGTAATGTTATTTGCATGTATAGGGATTTCCCTGATGAAAAGACATTACATCCAGAAACCAATAGACTTATAATATCCAGGTGACTGGTTATGTACTAACAAAACTAACATGAAATTTAAAATAATTATTTTTTAAATGTACAAAATAGTCAATTAATTTTGAACTACACCAATTTGTGGAATATCTACTGTATAACAGAGATCCGATCATTTATTTTTAAGTTGCTTAGTTTGGTATTTGTGATAAAGTATCTAGTGTATTTATGTTTTAGAACAGAATATTATCTACCGTTATGCGAGGGATGAATGTATGATTTTATTGTGAAATTTAAAGTTGTCAATTGTATTTAAAATAACCTTAAAATGTTATTATTATATTGTAAAGTTCATCTCGTATGATTTTGAGAGTACCGTAGTTTACTAACGTTTTTATTGGCCTGTTGAATTTGTTTGCATATATTTTTGTTGATAGAATTACGATAAGTCCATTTGAGCAGTGACGTGCCACGCCATTGATGGATTGTTTCATAGCTAGTATTAAATATTAGAGATTGAAGTATAATGAATCGCATATGTCCCAGTCTTCTATGAATATCTCCATTTTTTATGTAGCTAAAGTCATAAGGTATTATTAGTATGTAAATACTTATATTAGCCAGTATATAGTTTAAAACTATAAACAGTAACTTTATTAATATTGTTCATATCATAATATTGTCTTCATTCTGAACAATTTCTAAAGCTATTAAAGTAAAATGATTAATATCTGTATTAAAACTGTGTTTTTCTTACTAATCCTTTTTACTTTCTATCAATCTAAAATCTAAACCATCCAAAACGCTTCATTACTCACATATACAAAGTTTACACAAAAAATCACACCTAAATATTGTAAGCACATCAAATGATGAGAAGATCCAGATTGGCCCACTCTGTATAATCCTTCTTGATCCTGACACAATTAATGACAGAAAAAAATAGAAAAGTTTACACATGATCATAAAAAACAACTATCAGAACCAATATTTTACTAATGCGATATTCGCAAACACAAAATACATCCCTCCGGAAAACACCAGATAAGTCACATGTCTGTTCACGCCTGATTTTTTTTTAAATGTATATTGGATATTTTTATGTTTTTTGATGATACAAAGGCATGGCCTACCTGTAACTACTGATGGTCGTTTTTTTTAATTACCTAACGTCCGAGTGAAATCTAGTTACGGCTTACGCAACACCGCTTATCATGACCCTACTTAGGCTTCAACTTTATAAATTTTATAGCCTATACCTCTCATGAGTTTATGTTTAAAATTTAGAATTATTGGCAGTTAAAGCGTTAACTTCAGTATGGAATTCCAGACCATGTCATTCAAATATGTAATGTGTTTTTAATATAATAAGAGGTCGCAGAAACAAACACATGCATATCCACCTAACTCCGTTGTTGGATATACTTATGTAGTATTTAACAGTGTATTAATAAATTCCAATGATTTTTAGTGATGAAGAACTACGAATAATAATTATTCTACTTCATTCATGTAAAAATTATCACGATAAATGGAATATAAGCAAAATATGATCCAATAATATTTATAATATTAGCCAACATGTATCTCTTCAAACATTTGTAATTTCTACAATGCTGATGTCATTTTTGTAAAATTTTCACTATCGAATCTTTAATTTTCTGTTAATATGTTGATAATCAATTCCACCATCTTCTTTTCCCAAATTCATTCACAGTGAAGGACCCTTGAGGTAGTATTTTACGAAAATGTCGCTATATAAATTATGCAAATTTATTATTATGAACGAACGTAATGAATACACAGAGTTGTCCAAAATATTCATTTGTTAAATATAGATAAATACTGTGAAAGGCACAGTTTAATTAGCTTTCTACGATATTTTCTACAGTAATTGAAAAAAAAATGAACATGTCTTTTTTATGAAACTGTTTTTTGGGAATTCAAATATCAAAGTGACGATCATAAAACGTAACAAAATAATATTTTTAGTTGTCGTTGATATTGTTGGAATTTAGATAAAATTATCGTCGCTAGATGGCAGTAGCCTTACAGTGTCGCGACATCTAGCAGCAGAAAGAGAAAATACTTATTAACGATTGAAAAGTACTTCCATCTTCTTTCGTATAAAAACGATAGATGACTCATTTCAAGTTGATAGACCAAATAATATTGAAAAGTAGTTGAGAAGCACATCAAAGCTGAAAGCAAATGATAACGCCTGGCGTTCAATAATAATAAAAAATACTTATAAAATTATTTTTAACAAGGGATATAGTAGCCATTCTACATTATAAAGTGACAACAAAAAAAAACATGTTGGTGTTTAAATTAAATATTTATTTTATATTACAGAATAACTCTTTCATTTCCAAGTAATTTTTCCGTTCTTTGAAAAACGTAAGTAATTTATGATATTGTGTAATTCATTATATGTGCCTAAAGCACAAGATTGATTACTTTACCCTCATCGAAGTAACGATCAAGGTAACATTGTATCAATACGATACAGTGTTATCTTGATCGCCACATTGGGTTCGGATATGGGGTAACAAAAATCACTGAACAATATATAGAGAATAAAAGATGTACGATCCTTTATACAAATATATGAATAAATCGACGTGACAATCAAAAAAGGAATGTAAGGCTGTGTAAGAGATGACAGAAAAGATTATGATTATTTACGTGGTGGTTTGGACATGTGGAGTAAATGGATGACGAAAGAATGACCAAGAGAGTATATATATCAAATTTGAATGGAAGAACAAAACGTAGATCTACACAAATGTTTACGTAACAATTAGATTTATGGATCCAAAAGAGGCTTAGTTAGGACAAACGAGTGTGGCATTCCATCCTCTCTGCCTTTATTTGTAGAATGGAGTAATGGATTTAGAAAATGGGTAAATACTAAAATCAAAATTGATTAAATCCTACCCCGGTTTATTAAATAAGAGTGCAGTCATGAACATAGAATTTACAAGAACATATGGCAACATTTAACTTTTTTTTTGCCTCCGTGTTGTGGTATCCCTTCGCGTTGTCCGCCATTATCGTTCAGTTCGCCGAGTTGTGAAAAACATCGTACTCGCGATAATCGGCGGAAATCGCGGTCATCTTACTTAATAATCGAGTGAATTGAAGTGATTTGTGTTGTATTATAAATTGTGAAATGGCGGAAAAGGATAAATTTAATATTGATAGCATTATCGCCAGATTATTGGAAGGTAAACGATTGTTGATATTGTCAAGAAGCGATCTGTCACTACCTTTGCCAACGCCCGTTAGAAATGGCGATTGTTTTTTTATCAGCGACGTTTTGATCATAATTTGTCAACAAAATATATGAAGTTTACCTTATTTATTCATAATGTAATAAATATCTGTGCATTGTTTCAGTGCGCGGCCATAAACCCGGAAAGAATGTTCAGTTGACGGAACTCGAAATAAGAGGCTTATGCCTCAAATCTCGAGAAATTTTTCTATCACAACCCATTCTTCTCGAATTGGAAGCTCCACTTAAAATATGCGGTTAGTATAATTTATTATCTTTCATTACTTACATTTATTTAAGTGTTAGTGGCCTCTTTTTTGTACCAAGGGCAGTACGGAAGGTTGGCGTCTTCTTTTCACTAAGGGTCCCTTATGCCGCGAAATTTTTATTTCTGCTCTTAGGGTAGTGAACCGACTTTCGTTTTATGTTTATACACATCAGCAGACGAGTTTTCGTTTGAATTTTAATTGTGCTAATATTAAATACGATTGTTCTCTTGTATATAACAATATTGCCCGATTAAATTTGACAGGTGTTGGCACTTGAACAAAATGCAATCAATAAATCGTATCTATATAAAATAATCTCACAATTTTGTCGTTTAATAACTCATTTATTATGTGTGTGTTCATTTCTAACTTGATTCACGATAAATGTTGTGTTTTTTTTGTTAAATTAAATTAAAACACTTTATTCTTAATAGTGAAGTGAACTCGTATATAATACATCCTTATCAATTCATAAAAAAAAAATATTTATGCACATAAATATGTGGATTTATCATATTTTGCGTGTTTAATTACTTGTTTTTTTCAATAATTAAAAAAATTTCCAATTACATCAGCGGGTTTTTTAAATAAATATTATGTTTATATGTATCGTTTCTTATACATAGTTTATTAATTATGACTAGTTAAAAAATACATTTCTTCATGAATTCATTTGAATTTTCAATTATTTACATTTAATCTTAAAAATCTGTATACCAGACCAATATGTGTTTAGTAATATTTCTACACAAAATATATATTTTTTTTATGTCTATAATTGTGTAAAATTCGTCAATATCATTTTTCATTGTACTTGTTTACAATTACGGCTATTAGTGTAAAAATGCACCAATTAGAAATCCATTTATATATTTTTTTATAATCAATATAAATAGTTTTAAATTAGAAAAAATAACACATCAGTTGTACTAACATTTCTTGTTTTTAAATATTTTATATTTTCTCACGAAAATAAATAGTGTTTTTGTTTTTATTTACTTTTTATTATGTAAAAAATCTCAGAATTTTTGAACTAAGAATTATATATTTTTTTTGTAAGACTGAATTCAAATATATTTTTTGCCCTTTTTATTATAGCTTAAACAAACCACACTTAAATATCAATTTAAAAAATTCAGAATTTTTAGCAGTTCAGCAGTTTTATAAGCCATTATTTCGTATATTAAAAAAAAGTTGTATACCTAATTTCTTCAAACCCTTATCCGCACCTGATGGTGCATAGGGCACTGCATCATTTATATGATAAACGTAGTGTTATCTCGATCGTTAACATACGAAGGAAAGGTGATCAGCCCTGCGCTTCTAGGGTAATATTGAATAAATATTAGAGTGAAAAAATCACTTATATTTATTTGACCGCCTCCCTGGGAATCGAACCCGGGACAAGTACCTAATTCACACTCATGAATTAACTAGTATTATTTGTCTTCATTGTGTAATGATACTGCTAACACACGTACGTGTCGTACTGGGTTCGAATCCCGGCTGGGTTAAAATTACGAAATGTATAAATATGTATGTGTGTGTGCCTCCTTATGCTATATATTTATTTACGGCATTACTGCCTTTTACATAGAGAATAAATATATATGAAATATTATAAAAATAAAAATAATGAAAAAAGAAAAAATAAGTACAAGTAATAAAAAAAATATTAAACTTGGTGATTTTTTTTAATTGGTATAAATTAGGGAAGCTAATAGTCGCCATAAAATTTATAGCAAGAAATCCAAAAAGTGCTCTATAAATTTTACTCTACTTAATGTACTAAAACTATCAACCAATCAATGGTCCGTATTCATTGCCATATCTTAGAATTCTCGGAAGAGGAGAGAACAATATATATATATATATATATATATATATATATATATATATATATATATATATATATATATATATATATATATATATATATATATATATATATATATATATATATATATATATATATATATATGTATATGTATATGTATATGTATATGTATATGTATATGTATATGTATATGTATATGTATATGTATATGTATGTATGTATGTATGTATGTATGTATGTATGTATGTATGTATGTGTATATATATATATATGTATATATATATATATATATATATATGTATATATATATATATATATATATATATATATATATATATATATATATATATATATATATATATATATATATATATATATATATATATATATATATATATATATATGTATGGCAGTTAGTTTTCGAATGGCTACACTGAAAAATAATACGTTGATATGTACCATATATAGATTTAATCATAATGCATACACTCGCAGATAAAAATGTAATTAATTAATTACACGCTACAGAAATAATAAAAGCGAGGAATGTTGCTTGAAGGACGAAGGCTTTGCATGCATAATTTAACTCTAATTTTAATTTGATTGAAAGGATATATTAGTCCATGGGGCGTTGTGCAATATTGTAACCACAAATTGTTAAAAAAATATTTTATTTATTAAATTTCTCATACGTAATTTCCATATTAATTATATTGGATAACCTATTAATATAGCCCATGAATCAATGTTACTGTGGAACCTCAAATAGTGTACAATTTGTATTAATCATCTTCGAGTCGCTTACGAAATTTGAAGGTATGGAGTAAAATGGACCCATAAGTACTAATATCCCTCGGCTGAATTGACATTTGATGACTAATGGGTATTTTCCTTGATGAAAGGGAAGAATGCACCCTGTTTTATACTATGACTCGTCCTTTAATAAGCCGATGTTACCTCAAACGGGCAGCTAAATCGTAAAGCCGGTTTACCCTAGGCCGAGTTTAGACGATCTGTGGACAAGACCCCAAACGAATGAGAGTGACGTACTATGTGTAATAGTGGGGACTGACCGGAGCATTTCGTCGTAACGTAACGTCGAAACATCGCTCGCGGCGAGCATCCGAAACTATGGATGGTGCGCTCGGCTCTGTGTACTGACTATACGAATGCTCGCATCGTAACGTGTTACATTACGACCAAATGTGGAGGTCTGTCACCACCATAATATAAGCAGAGTTGTGTAACGCTAAGGCTGGTCGTGTCCTCAGGCGACATCCACGGGCAGGCATTGCTAGCTTTACAGTATGATAATATATTCATTCAAACCCTTATCCGCACCCCAATGGTTCATAGGGCACTGCATCATATAAACGCGGTGTTATCTTGTTCGTTAACACATGAAGGAATGGTGATCAGCCCTCCGCTTCTGGTACCAGTCCAAGGTAATATTGAATAAATATAAGAGTGAAAAAAATCACTTATATTTATTTGACCCCCCCCCCTAGGAATCGAACCCGGGACCTCCAATACGGTAGCCGAGCGTGCTGACCATACACTACGGAGGCGGACGAAATAATATAACACTCTGGTTTCGATGTGTAAGATATCCAGAGTTGTATGGTTCGGAGTGAAAGCTGGTCTTGTCCGTAGACGACATCCACGGGCAGGCATTGTTAGCTTTATGGTATAGTTACTCCCTGGAAGTGTAAGATAAGGAGAGTTGTGTAACGCTAAGGCTGGTCGTGTCCGCAGGCGACATCCACGGGCAGTACTACGACCTGCTGCGCCTGTTCGAGTACGGCGGCTTCCCGCCCGAGTCCAACTACCTGTTCCTGGGCGACTACGTGGACAGGGGCAAGCAGTCGCTGGAGACCATCTGCCTGCTGCTCGCCTACAAGATCAAGTACCCGGAGAACTTCTTCCTGCTGCGCGGCAACCACGAGTGCGCGAGCATCAACAGGATCTACGGGTAAGGACCTAACCTAATCTCTAATTCACCCTTGAGCACGCCATTATTACGTACTCTGCTAGATATACACGTCAAGAATCGACAGTCGTTCGTCGAATACTTAAAACGAATATGCTTATCCCAAAAAGACAGCTAGAGAGCACGGCTGTCCAAACTTAAAACACAGTAAGGGACATTTTTTTGTTGTAGTACATTTTTTTGCATTTTTGGACTAAGTAGATTCTATTTAGTCCAAAAATGCAAAAAAAAACGTGCTACAAAAAATGGTCCCTTACTGTGTCTTTAAGTTTGGACAGCCGAGCATGCTCATAAGCATACTTTATTAGTATGCTTATGAGCATTAAGTAGCACGTCTAACTGTTGTACCTTAAGGCGCTCGGCTGTCCAAACTCAAAACACAGTAAGGGACATTTTTTTTGTAGTACTTTTTTTTGCATTTTTGGACTAAGTAGATTCTACTCAGTCCAAAAATGCAAAAAAAACGTACTACAAAAAAAATGTCCCTTACTGTGTTTTAAGTTTGGACAGCCGCGCTATCCTTCGTACGCAGTTTTCGACCCTTTTTTCCTCGAACGATATGTTACTTTTTTTTAAATGTTTAACATTACAATTTATCATTTAAACACGTGTACAGACCCTTATATACAAAAAAATATGAAAATGGAAAAAATATATATTCAAAGTTTTTTCGCAAACAAAGATAAAAATTGCAAAGCCATATTTGTGTGGCGTTTTGTTCTCTCTGCCTACCTCGGCGGAGAAGCTTCGTAACGATTTAGTTAGATATATAACTAACTAACTGTCACGCCGCTTTCCTGAAGGAGTAAGTAGAGAGAATAGGACGCCACACCAAGATGCTATACAAATAAGAGGTGTAAATATCATAAGGAGTGACAATGAAACACAACACTATAATATTTAAGGCCTACTATCAAAAATCCTTCAAGTTTTATTTTAATTGAATTTAGATGATCGATATTTATCAGGGATTACCTTTATGACATGAGGAGGCAAAATGTTTAACTGAATGTGAGCAACGTACTGAAGGGACTTTGGTTGATATGTCGCTCACTCCTTTCAAGATCGTCATAAATCAAAAAACTTGATTTTTCAGGAGAACGTTTTTAAAGTTGAAAAATATAATACAATGTATTAAAAATAAATATGAAGCCATTTACTGAACTTTTTACTATGCAACAGATCTTTTTAGGTAAAACCTGAAGGTTTTTTCTCCATTTGAAAAATATTTATTATATTTAAAAAAAATAATTAACAATACCTTTTCATCAAAATGCAAAAACAACATTTTCTGCCCTGTAGCGGGTAAATATTAAGTTTAAAATATGCCTCTTTTGCTGGGATATAATACATTTTCTGGGCATTCCGAAAACATGCCCAATTCAAAATTCACAATTTTTTATTTATGACGTTCTTGAAAGGAGTGAGCGATGTGTATTATTACGAGTATTACGCTTATGCACATGTGAATGTGAAACAAATCTCGTCAATAAAAATAACTATGAACACTTACATTCCATAAGTAAGTCGGCTGTCCAAACTTAAAACACAGGAAGGAACATTTTTTTGAAGTACGTTTGTTTTTTGCATTTTTGGACTAACTAGAATCTACTTATTCCAAAAATGCATAAAATGGTATTACAAAAAAATGTCCCTTACTGTGTTTTGAGTTTGGACAACCGAATTATGTGCACATGTTTTGTTTTAGTCCGTAATCAATTTCTTTGACCTTTGATTTTTCTTTCATTTCGTTTTAAAATTGAAGCGACAAAAAACACAGACGATTAGCCGGTGTAAGCATCGTCTTCCTGTTTTGTTATCGCATGAATTATGACCGACCGCAACGTTTTCTCAATAGAGTCACATATAATGATAATATTATTAAATTGTTGCTTACCGCGTCCTGCCTGACCGGTTGTATGACAACCGGCCACTTTCGTGACGTAGTTGTGTGTTACTAGTAGAAAAAGAAAGCATCTCTCTTGACCCCTTATCTCTCATACTCTTTCTTCTTCTTTATCTTCATGAGCCCTCTGACCTCCACTGCTGGATGTAGGTCTCTTCCCCTTCTTTCGTTTCTTCCGGTCGGTTGCTGCTTGCGGACAGTTTTTACCCTCCCAGAGCGGCTATGTCGTCGGACATGGAACATATCGCACACTCCTTTCAAGAACGTCATAAATCAAAAAACTTGATTTTTCAGGAGAACGTTTTTAAAGTTAAAAAAATATAATACAATGTATTAAAAATAAATATCAAGCCACTTATTGAACTTCTTATTGTGCAACAGATCTTTTTAGGTAAAACCTGAAGGTTTTTTCTCCATTTGAAAAATATTTAGTATATTTAAAAAAATAATTAAACAATACCTTTTCTTCAAAATGCAGAACCAACACTTTCTGCCCTGTAGCGGGTAAATATTAAGTTAAAAATATGCCGCGTTTGCTGGGATACAGTACATTTTTTGGGCATTCCGAAAACATGCTCAACTGAAAATTGACGATTTTTGATTTATGACGTTCTTGAAAGGAGTGAGCGATATGTGTAGCCTACTTTCAAAATCCGCCAGATCCAATTTTATAAGATTTAAAAATGAATAAGTTATCGGAATGCCAATTGTGGGTTTTATTGTTTAAAATATTTATATACTTGAAAACCCTGCTAAAAAATACTTAAAAACAGCGTTATATTTCAAATTCCGCTATATTCATGGAACTGGCCTTCTGACCCATATCAGCCAATCAGAGAGCAGGGATAAGTCAAAAATTAAGATGATGTCATTATCGATTTGGGTCTCGTGTTTTTTTTTTAAATACTGATTTTTTTTAATAATAATAATAGGAAAATTTTCTATTGCATAATATTGGATCTAATGATTCTTTTGAACATAAATGTTGCCGGAGAATTTTGCATTTTTTGTAAAATCGACTTACATGGATCTGGCGGATTTTGAAAGTAGGCGACACATATAATATATCGATATTTTATAAAAATCTTTTTTTTGTTGAATTTCAATCTTGTTAAAAATATGTAAACGTACATTCACTACATTCAAACATACATGCATTCATAAATTCATTTACATAATGAATAAAAAAAAATTGCGGTGACCCACCAAATCACTTTGTGACTTGTCGACGAAGCTCTTTTTAACATATTATACACAAAAAAACTAAATAATGTGTCATGTCGTCCTTGTGTGTTTTATACATGTTACATTCTTGAACTAACCATACGAACAATAAACATGAATGACTGTAAAAGGGTCATGATGCGGTCTCTACCATATATCAAACCTTGACACGTTAGGTAGACCTCGTTCGTACCACACTCGTGTTCTGGGCCGTATCCGCGCCCCAGCGGTGTATAGAGCACTGCATCTGCAGTGTTAATTGGGATTTATATAATATACGATCGGAATACGTTCGATGGGAGGGAAAAGGAGAAGAGCAGCAAAGGTTGCATATCCGTACTCGCACTAGCTTTGACTAAAAACCAACTGACCTTCTCGCCGCTTCACAGCAGGGGTAGGCAGAGAGAATTGAACGCCACACCAATCTGTCCTTGCAAACAATCTTAGCCTGTTCCACATTCATGCATCTCTTCATACATACTATAAAATTCAAGTATTTGAAATACTCGATCATGCCAAGTTTTTCTTGGTCTTCCTATGCTTTTTTTTACCTACCGCATTCGCCTCATCTGTTCTTTCTTCACTCATGCGATCCACATGCCCATACCTTAATCTTCTCGATAATGCTCATCTCAGCTTTGCATCCTTTCCTACTAGTTTCTGTGAGTAAAACTTCATCTAGATCGGATTGTCTTTGTTAGTTTATTATGCTGCAATATAAAATTTCTGTCGCAGCCGATAAACTACCATAAAACGGGGATGTTTTTGGAAAGTGACGCGAGGGGTCAGTTGAGAGATATTTATCGCAACGATATTATTATTCAGCCCAAATGTCCGACCGGTCGTGTCGCGAGACTTGCTCCTCCGGCAGGATGTCGCTAATTGGTCCATCCGAGAGTCCAATGCAACGCTCGTAATGGCATGCAGGTTTCATCGCATTGGCACGTGATGCATTCATGCGTGAAGGGTGTGACACCGTGACGCGCCGTGACATTGACCATACAATGGGACATTCGTATCGATCTCAAGGGGTCCTGAATCAGAACGTTGTAAAACAGATTTTTTTTAGAAGGGAAAGTAATAAAGTGAATTTTGAGGTATTTTTTTTTTTCTTTTTTTTTGCATTATACAAACATGACATAAATTCAAATACAAAAAAAATATGAGTAAAATATAAATACAAAAAAATATCCCACAAAGGCATGGCCTGTGTGTGGGGTATACAATATAATTTAAGTCATAGTAAAGGATACTGGTAAGAATAGAATAGGTATTTTAAGTAGAATATTAGTGTTAATATAAAATACAAAAAATACAAAATACTCGACTATCAGAAAACAAAAAGATTTAAAAATAAAATTAAAAACTTAGAAACATAAAAAAACATAAAAGATGAAAAAGTAAAAAGTATGGTTTTATATATATTTAATGAATACAAAAAAACTGATTTCTAAGCTATACATACAATTTTGAATCAAAACCATATTTATTTCGAAGAAAAAATTATTTTTTCAATACAAAATCGGTGTTTTAAGATGAAAAAAAAACAATTACGCCAAATGTTACCTGGGTTTGAATAAAATTAAATTGGGATTTATCGAATATTGGACATTAAAACAGTGGCATGTTGAAAATTGCATAAATATTGTACAAAATACATGCTGATTAATTAACCTGTGTCAATAAATATTGTCATGACGCGTTTAGAATGTAAAATTCTTGTTATTGTCAAGTGAAACGGAACACTTGCCTGTCGACAAACGCAGCCTTCCAATGTCATCGATGTCATTTGGCATTTTTCGTCATCTTTTTTTCAACCTAATGTAATATATGCCAGGAATAAAAAAAAACGGGCAGATAAAGAATAATCAATGGATTGACGTTTTTATTTAAAATTTTAACTGCTTTTATATGATTTTAACAGCATCTAAAATTTCGACTGACAATAATAGGTACCATTTTACGAAAATGGTGCAATATAAATTATCCGAAATTATTGTACTATCGGAAATTGTATAATAGTTATAAGAGCTGTGAATAATATTGCTTGAGTAACTGTTACTTTGAACAGATGGCCCTGCCATTGCGATCGAAAAAGCTGTTTTGGAAGGAAAACACTCGATTGTTTTATGCAACTTTGCGTCAAAAGTTTTTTTTTAAAGAGAATATATTTACAACATTTTGAGTGTGTCCAAATACTTGTTCACAAAATCTGGATTATCTCCAATTACAGGAGTTATTTTCATATTATTTTTTGACATTTCATCAAAGATGAAGAAGAATATGGAAATCTGGGCATTTACGGGGCTTACGACCGTCATAGGCTGGTTTGAGTGATCACTTTACACACGTGTAACATTCACCAATTCTACCCATTATTGACAACCACACTACTCAAATTCTTCGAAGTTCTATATATATGAACCAATTTAGAAACTTTGTTCTTGAATCACTAGAACTTCACTAGAGACATCTATTGGTGAGATGTAAAAACCAGCCTATGACGGTCGTCAGATTTCCATATTCTTCTTCATCTTTGATGAAATGTCAAAAAATAATATGAGAATATATTTGTGTTTTTGTTATTTGCACAAATATTTCAATGTTATACTATTTCTGTGAGCCTGAGCGGCTAATTATTGGAAATAGGCATCAAATTGTGGTAGAGTGGGTTCGAACCGAGAAACTCTGACTTAAGAGTCCGCGACACTTACCACGGGACCACAACCCGACATATTTAAAGCAATCGTCGAATAGCTTAAGGCTGTTTGAGGTTTTTAACAAACTAACGGTTGTTTTTATTTTAACGTTCGGTAAATGCAACATATGTATTTATCAGTTACACGCGCGGTTTATTTATACCTGTAAATTATTATTTTTAATGGCAGTAACTGATGATGGATACCAACCTTGACACCTTGCCAAATAAAATGCACTCTTGCATGTCATTGTGTCGTGTGCGGAATTTAACGACGGCTAGTGGTAAAAACCTAATGTGGAAGCACACACTCACACTACACCTACACTCGTTAAATTTGAAGAAAAAAACTTGAGTACTATAGAGAAAAAAACAAACGATTGCGAATTGAGGTCCAGTATTCTTTAAATCGCAATTCAATTTTCTCTAAATCCAGGTAACATTTTACGTTTTTTTTTCTTCTTAAAAACATCGTTTTTACATTGAAAAGGTATTTTTTCTTGGAAATATATAATTATGTATATGGTTTTGAAAAGAAAAGAGTTATTGAAAGGATAGGAGTATATTTTTTATATAAATATTATTTCTAAAACACAAAAAAATCCAATACTTCTTTTTAAAAAATCGGGCGTGAACAGATATGTGACCTCTCCGGTGGTCTACGGTGCAACGAATTCTAAGTTGACTGCTACAGAAAAAAAACTTACTAACCAATATGAAATTTTATTTATTGTTTCGGCATTAACTTTGTGGTATGACATGTTACAATGATTAAGGAAAACACTTCGTTTTTTACCAATAATAAAACTCAATAATAAAACTCAAGTGGTAAAAAACGAAGTGTTTTCCTTTATCATTGTAACCAATATGAAATAATGTGCCGTAGGAATTAACTGAGAATTTGAGTAATTTACCGGCCGAATCTTGGCACCGGATACTACAAAGTATTGCAATCTACGTCATATCGACAACTCGGGAGTTAAACACTCGTTATGTACTAATTAGCTAATCATCACGTCGTTTCTGTAGGGGTAAGCAGAGAGAATACAACGCACGTCAATCTGTCTTGGCAACACTCATCGCTCCTTTCACATTCATGCATTTCCTCGTACATACCCACCGATCATTCTGGCCAGACCGCTTTCAAAAAATTGAAATACTTGATCATGCCAAGTTTTCCCGGTCTTCCTCTGCTTCTACGTCCAACTGCATTCGCCTCGTAAATTTGTTTTACTTTTATTGTTTCACCCATTCGTTCATCAAACTATCTCAACACTATTCTTAATTCTATCGATGACGCTCATCTCATCTTTGTGCTTTTTCCTGATTTCACCGTTTGAACATATCGCTCGCTCCTTTCAAGAACGTCATAAATCAAAAATCGTCAATTTTCAATTGTGCATGTTTTCGGAATGCCCAAAAAATGTACTATATCCCAGCAAAAGAGGCATATTTTTTACTTTTTATTTACCCGCTACAGGGCAGAAAGTGTTGTTTTTGCATTTTGAAGAAATGGTATTATTTAATTATTTTTTTATAAATATACTTAATATTTTTCAAATGGAGAAAAAACCTTCATGTTTTACCTAAAATGATCTGTTTCACAGTAAAAGGTTCAATAAGGGGCTGGATATTTATTTTTAATACATTGTATTATATTTTTAAACTTTAAAAACGTTCTCGTGAAAAATCAAGTTTTTATTTTATTTATTACGTTCTTGAAAGGAGTGTGCGATATATCACACATCGTTTCGCCGCAGATTTGTCTGAGAGATCCTACTGAATTAATTAATTTTGTGACAGCTGTTTTGCCTTATGAAATAAGACTTAACGATTCTTTTTCGTTATTTTTGCTAATAAATCAATCGTATTTCATTATCTGTGATACTTAGTTTTATCTTCAAGTGATAATGTATTTTTTTTTCTTACCTAGATAACAAAGGTATGCAACAATGATGATAATCGTATTCAACAATTTTAACACTTCTATTCTAAATATATTAAATGCCCAAATTAACACTTAGTCAGACGATCAAACACGTGAGTCTTGTTTTAGTTTGCCGCACGTTAGTCTGAGAGAACGCATTTCAGCTGATGTCTGTCTACTTTATCATTTTTTCTCTTAAATAAATAAACATCACTGAACTTGATAGTCGTATGAGATATGAAGATACATATTTATATAAATCGTATCTTTCAGGAATCATCCTACACGGAGCGTGTTGCCAAAAGTATGCATATGATTATTATTATATAATATATTTTATTAATTATAAATTGGAGCAGTGACAATCTGTATGGCTATTTCTGTGTAGATTAAAAACAAAAATTTACGTTCATTTTTGTTTGCTATTAGAAATATAAGCAGATGTTGGTTTCTTGAGAATTTTTTTACTAAAGACACTTAAATATACAGTATCTACTCAATGAATTAGGGCCACGCAGAATTTCGCGCAATTTCTCAATTCAAACAGGAATAACTCAGAGAAAACCTTGAATAAAACAACTTTGAATTTTATTTACACATGAACACTTTATTACGCTTAAATTATGCAAATATTTTCATATAAATATAGTTAGTATTTAGTATTTCCACCTTTGGCAGAAATAACTGCCTCAATTCTTTTTGGCATACTTAAAATGCACTGTTTTATCATGTTTTTTATTTCTTCGTCTTCTGACCAAATTTTTTGAATATTTTTTTTTAGACAGTCTACTGTCGGATTTGGAAATGAGTATACCTTATTTTTTAACATGCTCCATACGTTTTCTATAGGATTAAGGCCCGGAGAAATTCCAGGACAGGGGAGCAAAGGCAGATTTTTGTTAGACAAAAATTTTATTATTGATTTAGCCCGGTGGCAAGGTGCCCCATCCTGCATGAAGGTGTATGGACCTTCTGTTGGGTCGAGTGTATGGTAGAAGGGCAATAAAATTCGTTCGAGGACCTGCTTATAGGAATTTTGGTTCATTGTTCCTTCCACGAAAAACAACGGCGCAGGTAAGTTGTTAATAATACATGGCCATATCATTGTTGCAGTGGGGTGTTTGATAACTTTTACCACACAGGCCTCATTGTAACGTTCCATTGGTGTTCTCCTGACGAATCGACGGCTCTCTGTCACGGCTTCTAACCGGCACTCATCACTAAAGATGACCTGAAAAATAATGAAAATTTAAGTTTAATTCAAATATATAAGTTTATTTACTAAAATGATATGTTGAAAATTCAATTTAAATAAATACCTTTTTCCAATCATCTACCGAGTAATTTCGATGTAGCCTGGCCCATTTTAATCGATCCGCTTTCATTCGTGGTGTCAATTTTGGTACTTTTACAGGGCGCCTGCATTTCAGATTTACTTCGTAAAGACGTCGCCTCAGTGTTGATACCGATATATTTATACCCTCTTCTTCCAATTTTATTTTTAATGTTTTTGCTGATGCACTACGGTTTTCTAAGGCACTTTGAACGATTTTTCGATCAGTCCTCGGTGTTGTTTTTCTAATCCTACGACAGTTCTTTCGCCGATTGCTGGTGGCGGGTGACTGATTTTTTATTGATTTTGAAATTCTGTCCACTGTTTGACGAGAAGCGTTTTCTTTTTTTGAAATTTCTCTATTAGATAGTATTCCTAATTTCAGTAGCACTATAACACTAGACTTTTTTTCCTCAGAAATGTCTTTACTTTTTCCCATTTTGTCCTTTTCAAAAAAAAACACTTGTGTTTACAAAAAAAATTTATACTTTATGAACTAAAATTAAAAATTAAGTTTTTTTCACAAGACACGATAACTATATAACCTATCTGAACAAAACAACAACCAGAACTCAAGAAACTTCACTAATAAATGAGATAGGACTATTTTTTGAACTTTCAACTATCTGTCTACCTGTGCTAATTAGGGACCTTTCTCAGAAAAAGGGTTTGAAATTTTGTAAAGGCTTAAATAATCCAGATATATTTTACATATTATTGAAGGTAATATACATGATATTAGATGTCAATAGAAAACTTAAAGTATTTATGTAAAATAAATATAATAATTCAAAAGATTTCAGAGTATTCAAAAAAATAATGGGTGGCCCTAATTCATTGAGTAGATACTGTATTATTTTGGACAGATGTGCGTTCAAGAAATTCAGTAAAAAAAATTGTGACAGTTATTTTTTTAATATATTTCAATGTATTATTCATTTTTACATATATTTTATTTATTTCATTCATTTTATAGACATTACTACTCTGTTCTATCCAATAAAGAGACTAAGCTCTTCTGCTTGGAGAAGTACTTATTGTTTTTTGGTTTGTGGGTGATATAATTTATTTATACTTATTATTTTTTATATTATGTTTTTTCTTGTATAACGTGTATATAATTCATTAAATTAATTTTTTAGTATTTATTGTCTTCATTTTTTACCATAGACATCAACAAATAGAGCCGCCAATAATTTAACAATGACACCAACATTAAAATAACTCCATCGTTTCTGTGACGTCATTCATTGCCAACTTACGAAAATAACGTTTTTTCGAAGGCGAATTTTTCAAAAGAAAATGATGAATGAAAATATTAATTATATCGGCTGTTATAAACATGAAACGAGTCTAATACAATCCTTTATAGGTTGAGTATGTTAAATTAGATATTCCTCCCGTCTCACAAAGATCCATTGGACTAATGATGGTGGATAGTACGATATTGGGCGTTTCACATATCGCTCACTCCTTTCAAGAACGTCATAAATCAAAAATCGTCAATTTTTTAGTTGTGCGTGTTTTCGGAATGCCCAGAAAATGTACTATATCCCAGCAAAAGAGGCATATTTTTATCATAATATTTAACAGCTACAGGGCAGAAAGTGTTGTTTTTGTATTTTGAAGAAAAGGTATTGTTTAATTATTTATTTAAATATACTGAATATTTTTTAAATGGAGAAAAAACCTTCTGGTTTTACCTAAAAAGATCTGTTGCACAGTAAGAAGTTCAATAAGTGGCTTGATATTTATTTTTAATACATTGTATTATATTTTTAAACATTAAAAACGTTCTCCTGGAAAATCAAGTTTCTTGATTTATGACGTTCTTGAAAGGAGTGAGCGATATCGGCCCGCCCTAGAGACTAGACGCCAGACGAGTGGACGCGGTCGTGACGGTAGCGAAGCACTAGGCAGGTTTCACAATTTCACTCTTGACAGTGAAAACAAATCGCGAACCCGAATGGCTTCTCGCTACTAAGTACCGATTACGGAACGGAATTCCGTTACCGTAATTACACGATATCTTTTCATCAGATGATCTGAAGCCGAGCAACTGCCGTGCGCGCACAGTCTAGCGCCTCTTTCGGCGCTCGTGAAAATTAAAATATTATGTAAATTAGACTATTAGAGCATTTTAAATACTTAAAAATTACCGCGGCTGATTAATCACAAGCTTCACAACTCTACATCTCGCTAATTTATCCTCTTGTTGGGTATACCATATCGCTCACTCCTTTCAAGAGCGTCATAAATCAAAAAACTTGATTTTTCAGGAGAACTGTTTTAAAGTTTAAAAATATAATACAATGTTTTAAAAGTAAATATCAAGGCACTTTTTGAACTTTTTACTGTGCAACAGATGTTTTTAGGTAAAACCTGAAGGTTTTTTCTCCATTTGAAAAATATTTAGTATATTCAAAAAAAATAATTAAACAATACATTTTCTTCAAAATACAAAAATAACACTTTCTGCCCCATAGCGGGTAAATATTAAGGTAAAAATATGCCGCTTTTGTTGGGATATAGTACATTTTTTGGGCATTCCGAAAACATGCACAAGTGAAAATTGTCGATTTTTTAAATATATGACGTTGTTGAAAGGAGTGAGCGATATATGTAGTAAATAAAATTTGAGCAAATCCAGCATTTATATAAAAACAATTTTTCTCTCTTTATAATATCAATTGAAATATAATTTATTTCGTTTTTGTTCATTAATTTTATCACTAACCATTTTTCGTTTATTAGTTAAAACCGATTTTATTTATTTTTGTTAAATTTGTGCTTCTCGAAGTCTACGATTACGTCGGGGTCGCGTGGGTTCCGAACCATTAGCAACATTGTCTATTAGGAAATGGCATTACGTACGACATCCATTTAGCGAACTCGTTATGTAATTTTTTATTTTATTAGAAAGTATCTCCCAACAAACCTACGTTCATTAATCGAACCATTTTAATTAAACCACTTTACGTGTGTAAAACAATCTCTCCTGTATTTTCTAATCTAAGTTTGCTG